>NW_022728334.1:818230-818612 GCF_011630105.1 Anneissia japonica | reverse complement strand
TTATTATTATTATTATTATTATTATTATTATTATTATTATTATTATTATTGTTGTTGTTGTTGTTGTAGAAGGGTTACCCTCTTTAAAGATGGTTGAAATAAAAAATAAAAAAAAATACACCCACTCTGACCCAAGACCCCTGTTACGCGCCTGGTGTTAATGTGTGCCCTTGTGCGGACAGGAGATGTGCCCCCCTCTGAAGCTGGAAACCTTGTTTTTGCAAAATAAATTGATGCAATTTGCATGCATCCCCATAGGCCTAATCAATAAATTCCTCATCAACCGATATAACCTTAAACATTCTTGGAATTGATATAACATTACTGATGTCGTACACACCCTTCAGTGTGAAATGTGGCTCTCTTTGCAAGCACATCTAAC
>NW_022728334.1:791391-817131 GCF_011630105.1 Anneissia japonica | reverse complement strand
GCTTAGATTGGTACCAGATAAAATAATTTTGTTATCAACATTAATACATTATGCTAATTTTCATCTTTGTAAGCGCATAAGACAGTGCAAATTATTTCTGTGACAGTCTTTTGAAGTGTGTAAAGATCCATTTTATTCCATACATAGTCAAAATATTGGGGGGGATGATTCAATGGACCATCCCCCCCTTGTCAAATATTGGGGGGATATATCCCCTCCATCCCCCCCGGGATCTACGCCTATGCCTAGAGTAAATTAAAGGGGATCAGGGTCCTCCATTGTAAAGTTTTTGTCTTATAGTTGCTCGGAAATGCGCTTTCGGGCCTCTGATCAATGTGATGGTGAAGGCCTAATAATAAATATTCACAAGACTGTTAATTTTTGGATGAAATAATTTTAATGAATCTGGTAGGCCTATCCCATTTTGTTTGTTTTCAATTATGACCAATTTTTTTTTGTGATACCAGATTAAAATATTTTTCTTCTTAGGACAAAATTATGCTAAATTATGTTAAATTTCCCAAATGTTACAAGTGTCTAAATGGCAAAAAGCATAAGCGGCCAAGTCTGGTCACATCTGAGATATTCTATACCAAAGTGTACAGTAGTTTTTTAACAATGACTAGGGCGCCCTCAAATGCAAGCATCAATCACGTGACAACGCTTGGTTTGTAAATCGACAATCACGCACTCTCTCAATCTCCAAGAAGCTTTCACGAAGCACATATCGAAATGGCTACTGATTCTCGTAAGTTTGTCTACTAATACTTAATATATTTCGTTAACAGATCATTATTAGTTTTATTACAGTGATCCTAATGGTCATATTGAAGTTTTAATTTATTTTTAGTTTTCTTTATGTGTTAATAATGAATTTGATCACCAAAATATATCGTATGGAGCTTGCATAGGCTTATCCCTAGTGTATTTTCTATAGAAAGCTAAAAAGCATCAAGATAAAAATCAATATTTTATACCTTATAACTGCTACATGACTATCCATGTTAAATGGCATTTGTCCTATGGTAAATTGTTTGTATTTATATTTAATTGTTTTCTACGTATGATGAAGGATCGAGGAGATTGATAACGATTGTAATTATGTTACTGTAGGCCTAGTTCTGAAACGTATGGTAACTGGCCGGTTCTGTGTAAGCTTATCTAGGCCGCTAGAGGCTACATACATCAAAGAGTGGCACAACTTTACAAATTGGTTGTTTTGCAGGCCTAGTCTAGACAACGTTTTAAACTTTAAAGATATGAAACTAAAGGTGTAATATTTTCACGAATATAAATTAGGCCTATAACAGTCTACTCTTAGATTATTTTAGCTGCAAACCTGTGCAAAGACGAAGACAAACATTGATTCAAATGGTTCAGTGTTGATCCTGCTAACATTTTTTTGTTTTAACTTTGTCTAAATTTAGAGTATGGAGGATACAACACACAAGGCCAACAACAGAGGTACATATTCTTTCTATATTCATTACAATTCAAGAAATACATAATATTAATATTAGTAATTACACATTCAAAAATGTAATAATACATCCAGAAAACCAGGAAGTTTCCAACAAATTATAATACATATTTGTATGTCTATGATTAAGTTATAACATGTGACTCTTTATTGTTAACAAAAATTTTAATTTACTCCCTAATGTTTGGTATTTATTAATCTATCTGAATTTTATATTCAATCCATTTATCTCTTTTTTGGTGACCCTATTTTGTTAAATCCATTTTTTTAATTCTTTATGACTATGACTTCATTTTGATTCTTCGCTGTGTAGTTCAATGAAAAATGCAATAGTGTTTTCTAGCTGTTCGTAGTGGGAGCATTTACCATATTTTTAGTATTAGGCCTCATAAAAAAATAATAGTTTATCACCCTATCACAGAATAAAAACTGATGATTGAGGGAGGTTTTTTTTTTTTGCTAACCTCACCCTCATTTTACCGATGTTTTCAAGTAAATCAATGGTTAGGTACACAACTATATTTTATATTTAAAAAAAAACAAATCTTTCCAAGTAAAAAGAGATGGAAAAACGACCGTTTAAAATAAAAATATATTTTACTGGAAAAAAAAAAGAAAAAAGATATTTCACCAAAAGTGACGAGGAAGGGGGTGATAAAGTAAAATTTTTTTTATGGGGCCTTATTCCAGGTTTAACATAATACTGTGGTACTTCAAAATAGAGACTTACTTACAGGATATATATTCATAAGATACCAACCAGTACCAGCACCGTTCTTATAGTTGTAAGCAGATATGATGGTTTGGTTTGAACTTTTTGACAGTGCCATCAAAACCCATCTGTAATAGGCATGTATGTAGACTTGACTATGTTGAGTAAACTTTACAAAAAAATCTATTCTGTTTGTAGCTATGGAGGCTACCCTCAACAAGGGGCTACACAGTCTTATGGCCAACAACCATCCTACCAGGTATGTAGTGCATATCAAACATATACTACAAATTTACATGGAAGAGTAGCATATAAGCAGAAAGGAATAATAGTACACAGTATGCACGTTTTAAAAATGGCAACCTTTTTTACTGAAAGGAAACCTCTCCAACTCATCAAGCTTTATCTTTCCATATCCCCTAAAGATTAACACTTTCTACAGATTATCTCTGTCCACGAAAATGTCTTCAAACATTGTAACTTATAAAATGTAATCTAAGGATTCTCTGCTAGAAATTGCACATGACTGTGCATTGTTGCAGTGAAATAGATTTTAAGACATTTGGTGAATTGTTTTCATAGTTTTTTCAGATTTTACCATAGACTGCGATAATTTGAAGCATGCATTGAAAGGGTTGTTTGTCAAATTTTCAGGGTTATGGTGCTCAGCCAGCAGCAGCATCTACTGGCTACGAACATCAGCCTCAGGCACCACCACCTCAACAGTCATACCAGCAACCTGCTGCTCAGACCGGCTACTCACAGTACGGTCAACCGCCCACAAGCTCTGTAGGTTCATCGTATGGAACGACACAAAATTATGGAGCTTCTACTCAGCCACAAAGCTACGGGCAAACAGGTAATATGTCAGTTTCTGATTTGACAATTGATAAGTTAGGTCTACTTGCATACAACACAGGGATTAAAATATTAAAGGTTACGTAAGCTATTATTCTGTCAAACCATCATTGTGCTGAATTGAATAGCAGGCGTGGCACTTAGTCTCAACCTTTCACAACGATGACAGCGGAAAGGGACTAGCATTGATATTAAAGCTGTCAACATCTCTACCCTGCAATAGAATTTAATTTAAAAAAAGATACCATTCTACACACAGTTCACATTGTTGCTCAATCATAAACTGACCGTCATGCAAGTGAATGTTAGGCAGCATGTATGTCTCTTTTTAGCCATGGTATTGCCAGTCTTGGTCAGTTCATTTCATGAAATTTTATTTCACAGGTCAAAGTAGCTATGGACAACCCCAGAGTTCCTACTCTCAGCAACCACAACAGCAGCCCCCACCTGCGGCCAACACAAACACAAGCAGTTATGGTCAACCATCTGCCTATGGTCAGCAGCCAAGCTACGGCAGCTCTGGTGGTCAGTCAAGTTATGGATCATCATCTAGTTACAGTCAAGGCGGGGGAGCGCCTAGTTTCCCACAGTCCAATCCACCACCGTCATCGGGTGGCTATGGAGGATCATCTGGAGGTGGAGGGAGCTCGGGTGGCGGTAGCAGTTACGATTCTCAAGGTAAGACTCTTTCATAGGTGCTAATATTTAATAAAGTCAATGATGGAACATCTTTTTTATAGTCGGTATGTTTTTTAATGAGGCTTGCCATCGCAAAACCAGCCTCAGTGACCAAAAAAAAAAATGAAAATAGACTTTTTATTTATATTATTATTTTCCACATTATAAACTTTCAAAGAATGGGTCATTTACTGGAATCGACTTGCTATTGCCAAAGTTATAAGTAAAAGTATTACAGCTTCTCTGTACTAAAGTATACAATACTGCACATTCCTATGCTAATTACTCAAAATTAACAATTAGCGACAGTACACTGGTTTTTGGGATGGCAAGTGTCAAATGTCATTGATTCTGTGTATACAAACTAATCAATGGATATATTCATGTCATGCAAATGACCATGTTTTGATAGACCGACTAAAACATTCCTTTTGGTCAGCGTATTTAAATAGTGTTTCTGATTGGTCAAGATATTTTTCACAATAACAAAAATGACTATTCTCTTATGTTTTACAGGTTACTCACAGCCAGGTAGCTATGGTCAACAAGGTATAAACTATTTCCCTTTCACTCTATCTTTAGGTGGAGTCTACACAGCTTCTGCCAGCTTTTTATCACATATTTACTTCCAGGGAGATTTTCAAGACAACTAATCTTATAGAAAATGATTATCTGAGATAATTTCTGTCTATTTGTGGCTTCTAATCTATGAATAACCAAATCCCATCTTACTAGTGACTATGTGATTTAACATCTCAGAAAATTCTTGAGAATATTCATGAGTACTGGATACGGTGCACCCTCTAATTCGAGACCGTCTTTGGGACCTGAAAATTTGAGGTGGTCTTGGGATTTAAAAAAATATGTGGTCCTTAATTAGAGGGGTCTAGAATTGGAGGGTAAACTTTATTATTTTGATGAGTTAATTTCAGTTATTAAGAAATATACAAACTAAATTTAATCCTGAAATTACATTTCAATGACACTACAATTTGGTTGTAAACAAAATACTTACTTTTTATTACTTTAATACTTTAAAAGATTTTCTTATTTTCTTGCCTCTTTAAACTGTACTGTAAGTTAATGATTATTGCACTAATCAGTTGGCTCTTAGTCCGTAGAAATGTATGCATACCTGCCAACCATCCTGATTTTGCTCGGGATTGTCCTTATTTTTGATATTGGATTTTTAAAAATTACAGAAAGCCTGGTTAATCATTTTGATAAATCTTCTAATAGATCTTGAAAAATCTATTGGACATGGCCTTTTAAACAGCAATAATCTCCCCCCCCCCCTTTTTTTTTTTTGAGTAGATTGTCCTGATTTTTTTTATTTTTCAATGTTAGCAGGTATGACCTTGGCTTGTGTTTTAAAGGTATTGTATTCTGTTGGGCTATGTTTTTGTGTACATTTCCAGCCCTCAAAATTAACGTCGGCATCCGGCAGTGCCGGCGTCTAGGCACCCGTCGCCGGCGAGAAATTGCCGACGTGCATTTACTTTTCAAACACCAATTCAACAGAAACGTACTGCTACTTTTCACGAATAATTTACACAAGAAAAAAAGGAACTTCTATGTTAATCCCTTACACACATGTAGCTGTTCTGTCTGTATTCTCCGTTGATTTTAGTGAAAGTGAAAGACGATCCCCAACAGTCGCTAACATCTCCTAGATGAAAGAAGAGCAAGTCGAGCGTGTTCGTTGTCACCAAAGTTTGCTATCCTTTTGACTCTGGTGGCTTTTATTTTAGGGATAAATATGCCCAGAGTATTTTAGTTTTAATTCGTTTTCACAAAAGTAACTTGTAAACATATTTCAACATCCATGGTTAGTGCGTATACTTTATCACTGCGGCTAGCCTATGTCTACCTAGAACTTCACAGCACTCTGGGGATCCAATGGTCCACGTAGGCCTGCGTAATAAGTACTAGCCTAGGTTTAGGCCTAGTACTTGACAACTCTTGGAAAATGTCGGCGTCAATTTTTTAACGTAAGCGATTTTTTGCCGGCGTGCTTTATCCCTAATTTTGAGGTCTGCATTTCTCATGTGAATACTGCTGATAATGTGTTAAATGTTTTACATTGTAATCTGATTTATTGAACAGGTGGCTCAAACAGCTATGGTGGCGGGCAAGGCGGAGGAGGATATGGTGGCAGTGGTGGTTACGGTAATAGCGGTGGTGGTGGAGGAGGTATGTGATTATATAGCAGTCGACCTTCCCATTTACGAACTTCTCATTTACAAACCTTCTATTTTATGCTAGATTTATTCATCTTATTTATGCTATTTTTATTTATTGTAAGAAAAACTATTTATTGTATTAAAAATTGCATTATAGTACTAGTTATACAGTAATTCCATAAATACATGATACTACTTTAGGCTTAGAAAAGTCAAACCAATACATGATGTAAAATAATCAAAACTAGGCGAAATTCAGGCAGGCAGTGCATGCTGCTAGGCCTACCTTGTCTGGGCTAAGTGCAAGGCTGGGCAGCCTATACCAGGGGGCCTACCCTACTCTGTCTATGGTTAACTGTGGTCTAAATGAACTGTAAATCAAATCAGCTAGTCCGAGTATAAAGGTATGGTAACATCAACCTTTTATCCTTTTAAGAATAAATCACTGTTCGGATATTCAATAAGCATCTGTATTAATTATTTGTTTCTCACTGTCAAAAAAAACAAACGATTAGCAAGCTGCTCTATTTTTAGAACATGACATCAGCAATTACCCATCATTCAACGCTACAGGTACCAAAACCACATGTTTGGAAGTCAGGAAGGTCGAAAAAATAGGAACAGTTTCTTTTTTTAATTATACAAAAATACCTTGACTTAAATAAATAATAAGCCCAGTGCTTTTAATACAAATTATATCAATGTTTGTTGACTAATTTGCTATAAATTACGGACAGAGGCCTAGCTATAGTTAGCAGAGAGCTGCTGCTAGGCCCAGCTAAACCACCACACTGTATGTTGAACAGTCAGCCTATAGTGACATGGAAGATTAGGTCGGTCTATCCATGGAACGATTTCCTTAGCCTATTATGAATCGATATTTATTATATTAGTTTGTCTTGCATTAACATTTAATTGATTCTTCAACGATTTCTATAAATGTTTATTGAACACTTAAATGCAAAATTAAGCCTAGATATTGGTAGGCAGGCCTAGTTATAGGCTACAAGTTGGCGTTTTTAAACTTGAGGGCGCTATTCTTACGAACTTCTCATTTACGAATTTTCTCAATTACGAATTGCTTTCAGCCCAATGTGTATGTAAATGGAAGGTCAATTTACATTTTACAAAAAGTTTCTTCAAAAAACTAATGCTGAGGATTCACTGGCAAAGAAAGATGCTTATATGCCAAAATTGTCAGCTTCTGAGACATTTGTTTTAGTTTTATTCATTTTGCATAGTGGACACTAAAACCAAATTAACAAAGATTCCTGTCATTAAAAAAAAATTATTGAAAATGAATAAATGGCTGTGAGTTTTTTTTAGATTGTCTTTGTACTGGTAAAACACTGAATCTGATTTTAACAAACCAAATTATTGAAATGTGAAAATTTTAATATTAATTATTAATTTCAGTGAGGTTTCAAAAACCTCACTGAAACATACTACTACATATTACAGTGAAATAAACAGTAGGGTCTGTAGAGAACATTAGTATTCTTCTGAAATAATAAATGTTGTTACAAATTTCTGTTTAGGATATGGTGGTGGAGGTAGAGGACGAGGCTCAGACCGCAATGGTGGTGGCGGCGGAGGCAGAGGCTTCGGGTGAGTCTCGTTTATTTTTTAGGAAATTAAAGAAATTTTCTGATACGACTTAGGGCCTCATTCAAAAGCAAAGATTTCTGACCACTTGTATTAGACTATGATATATCTTGGTCTATGGTAGTCTTGGGTTGTAATGTTTCGAACTAGATTTGAGTGGAATTGCACTAGCGTATGGCATACGCTTGCACAGGGTATGTGAAATAAATATGCACAGAATATAAATTGGTACAGGCCATGTTGCTTGTGTTGGGGAACAGTTTCTTTAATTGTTTTAGTCTGTTAATTATAGGTGAGGTAAGTATAGTATTAAAAAGAAAACTAAATAGTATAATAGTTGATCAATCATTCATTGACATTAATAAATATAGTGCCAACACTCGCTACTGTACCATGTTTGATAGTGTGTGGGGATTCATTATTATAGTAAATATTTTTCATAATTATTATGTTGTATGAAAAGAATACCAGAATAAGAGTAGCATTCTAAATTCTGAAAAAAAATTGGCAGAGCAGGGTGTGATGGGTTAAAAAGTACTTTCTAGAAATTATATAACATTTTTTTATAACAATGTTTTTTCAAATATATGCTCGTTCTTATGATTGGAGTGGATTGGTTGATGTGGTAGTTACCAAATGCCTATTCTATCAACTGTGTTTTTCTTCCAAAGTTTTTTCTAGTCCACAGGTAGAAACAGCCTTAAAATTCATCAAGAGACAAATTACTAAAATGCAGTTTTGTAATTGTAATTCACATTTAAGAGTTATTAATCAAAACTCTCAAAAAAGCCTGGTGTCTGTTATGAAAATTCTCATGAAAATTTGTACTAGACATAAACAAATGAAATAATTGTTTCGGTTTATAGTAAAAGAGCAATAACCAGAAGATGTTGATGCTTAATGTGGTCATGATTACAAAGCTGCAAGCACATTTGCTACTGTGAAGCTGATGTAGTTTTATTTGTTAGTGGCAAATTTGATGTAGAGTTTTTCTTGTTAAATACAGTATATTCCAAAAAAAAGAGAAAAGAAAAAAAATTAGGACAACTTGTTTCCGTTTTTATCATATTTTCTGTATGTTAGGAGGTTGCAGAATTTTGGGAATGTATTTACTATTTCTAATGATTTTCTTTTTTTACCTTTTTTTTCTCCTTTTTTTATTATTATGGTTCTTAAAAATAGTTTTCCAACTAGAAATTGTGAATTGCTGTGAAGGGCCAGCCATGTCATTCTTAAGTCATTCCATTAAAATTGCTGTGATTGGTCAACAAAATACACCATCATTTTAGTGTCAAAGTTACATAAACTGGGTAATCATACATATCCATGCCAGCACGAATATAGGAGTTATTACTTTAACTGAGGTATAATATAAATAGCATGCGAGTCACTGTCAATCGTAGTACCACCCACCCTATATAGTAACATCCCACAATACTTAACTGCCTGCAAGTTATGTAGGTAGTACACTTTGTTGACTGATCAAGAAGTATATTGGCTGGCCCTAGTAATTATGCATTTTAGAAGTATATTACCTATATACAATGAATATATGCATAGGAATAATGGTATGAATATTTTCACTATAAAATTTAAATGAGTTAATTCTAGTTTTGTTACCCCTTGCACATATAAATCATATAGTATGTTCATGGTTATTATGTGTATTATGAGATGAATTTGTTTGTCAACAAAACTCATTATGTCTTTAGACATGTACATCCAGGTTCTTACAGGTGTTAGCAATAGTTAATATTAATGTGCGAGGAGGACATACAATACGTTTATTTATTAGTGTACTCCTGAAGTATATCTTTAAGCATGTACTGTAGTAGTAATTAATTTTTTTTTATTCACATGTGTTAATGGAAAGGTTTTAAGTAATCTAGTTGTTCCCCAAATAAAAACATTTTTTTTTGCAATTATTGGATGCGACAGATCCAAGTTTTCAAATAAAATGGAATTTTTGGGGCACGCACTGAACATGTCTATCCATTTTGACGGTTTCTTTTTCTGTTTTCATAGTTGATAGTGAGTGGGCGGGGTCATAAGTGAGGGTGGACACTTCTTAAATTTTTGGATAACTGAGCAATAATTGATCAGATTATATAAGCAAATTGTTGATCAGATAAATTAACTGGTTATTAACTCACCAAATACATTACCTGAATATTATGACCAGGTAAATTAACTGGGGAATTATTGACCAGGTAGGTTAAGAATTAGTTGACTAGTTAACTAAAGAATTCAGAATTGCTTGACAGATTATAACTTCAATTGGTTTCTATAATGATAAATTATAGTGATATATTGATGAGGTGCATTGACTGAGCAGTTATTGATGAGATGAATTTCCTAATCACATCAGTTATTAACCAGATAAATTATAGTAAACCAGATTACAGAACTGAGCAGTTATTTGAATTAATGAATTAATTATTTGGGCAGTTATTGGCGAGGTTGTGTAACTTAGCAATTAAATCGTATTAAAATTGTAAAAATATACTATATTAGATAAGTATAGCAGTAAGATAGTTTAATAATTTAATTGAATTGCTCTTCTGCATTAGTTTATGAAGTAAAATAGAAATATTTTTATAGTATGAATAGGCGAATTGTATAGGAATATGTATATATGCCAATTTTCAGATGAAAATATGATAGTCAACAAATGATACAGAGCCTCCAAGAGTTCAACATAAACAGCAGACCAGGGTTGAATGAACAAAGAAAATGAGGAGCTTATTGTGTGATTGGGACAGGGGGTGCAGGGTGTTTGACTACCCCCAGATGGAGGAGTCAAACTAGCTGCGCTTTCTTTGGCCCATCACCTAAGCATTCCTCTCTTAATTTCAGTGATCGCCGTGGTGGGGGACGCGGTGGAGGCTTCAATAGGGACGGTAAGTTAGCCATAATTTGGCGAACGTCCGCTACTCAGACGATTTCAAAATTTGATAGTCTTCACAAAATTCCATTTTGGTGACTTGATTTTGTTTAGCAATATTTTTGTATTGATATTATTGTGGTTAAATGTTCTAAAATTTACACTTCCGTAATGCAATTTTATTATTTTAAAAGAAATTATTAAAGAGGAGTGCAGTTGGAGAAAAAAAGTACTCTTTGAGTCAATAATGAAAAATTGAAAATGTTTTACCCGTGTTGAAGATTGATTCCATAAGTTTAACTGATATTCAGTATGATACAGTAAAAAACCTAAAAATATATGCCATGTTCTAATCAATCTTTTTTTTTCAGCATAAAATAATCGCAAGGCCCTATTTTTAGGATAAAATTAGAAATTAAAATAGTAAATTTATCATTTATTATGCATCATTTCATAAAGCAGATGAGACAAAAATGAAATTAGTGTATATAAAAAAATATCGCGAATCATAATAGTTGGTGCTAAAGTCATGTGACATTATATTGTAAGAGGTACTTGTAAATTACAAAAAGGTGCTTTTTTAAAATGAAGTTTTTCAACAAAAAAAAAAAGAACAAAAATTGGTGATTCACTAATGGTGGTATTCAAGGTGTCTTGTATATCAAGCAAGGTATTGAAGGTGGCAATGTCATACATTGCCGTTATGCATGGTAAAACTAATTATGTGGACTCTATTACAATAACAATCACGCAAAAGGTGAATTTGAACAAAAAATTGCAAAATCAAACTGGCTACCAATAATACTAAGACGTTAGTGTAATTGACTTATATTAGCATTTATCAGGTAGTATGACAAGACAAAAATGGTGTTGACAAATCTGGTGGTAATGTACAACAGTGTTGTTACACAGGGTAGTTGCAGGGCTCCGTCTGGCACTTTGGGGAAATGCTTTACATCAATAACACATAAATAGTGAACTTGACTATATTAGGGCAAAATTCAACCTGCTATCAATACTAAACAACTAGCGTTGGGTTAAAGTTAATAGTAAAAGATTTTTGTAGTTTTAACAAGAGTGGTGTTTCGCAAAATCTGGTAACCATGAACGAGCGTTCCACACAGTAAATACAATTACAAAGGCTTAGTAATAAACGCATAATAATAAACATGTACAGTACATAAAAAAGGAAAAATGAAAGGGCAAAATTAAACTGGGTAATAATACTCAACCATTAGTGTTAGAGTAATTGACATACATTGAAACAAGTGGAAATATGGTAGTGAAAGTTTTTTGCAGTTGCAAACAATAATGTTGTTACAGTAAACAGCATGGTTACACACAGCAAAAACATTTACAGGGGGCTACGTCGGTCGCTTAAAGAAAGTTCAAAGCAATAAAATAAACTCGGAATGTTAACAAAAAGGGAAAATATAAATGGCTATCATTACTCTAAAGTATAATTATAATTGAAGAGGAGTTAACAGGTGGTATGATTAACATTTATATTTTTAAAGACATTCTTTGATGTGTATCACTTCTCATTATTAGGATTTCTTGTCTTTCTAGGTGGAAGCAGCCGTGGTGGTGGAATGGGTGCCGGTGGTGGTGGCGGAGGAGGCGGCGGTGGCCGATATGGAGGAGGTGAGTTATAACTTGCAGTATAGTGTCTGTAAATTGTACGACTATGAATTACAATACTATAGTGACGAATCAGCTATGAAAGAAATGTAGTTCACTGCATACTGGATATCTTGTACCTAGTGGTGATATTTGCAGTTGTACTTTCAAAAATTGTAAACATGCTTTTGCTTTTGTTGCGTTTTGCAGATACAGAAATGATTGAAATGCATGACACCATTTTTGTCAGTGGTCTTGGATCCAACGTAACAGAAGCAGCTGTAGCTGAATTCTTCGGCAACATTGGTGTCATTAAGGTATACATTTTCCCCTAATAGCCATGAATGTTTTTTTATTTCCATTTGATGCCAAATGTAGAAAAACAGTATTTTTTCCATCTCTTTGAATTACTGCCTTCCTTTAAAAATATTTTATATTAAGTGTTTATACATTTTTTTAGACCTTACACAGTTTTGACTCTACCTTATTACTGTAGTATTGGTGTAAGGTGCTTTGAGGCACTTTGCAATATGCGCTTTATAAATGTAACTTATTATTTCTGCCAAATTATCCTATGTATTAATAAATTTTTTAAGAAGCCCTGTAAATGTCCTGTATTGATAGCCCTGCGTAGTAATCATTTTCGCTTTCTTGATTTTTTTCATAGATGGACAAACGCACAGGTAAACCCAAAGTCTGGGTTTACAGAGACAAACACAATGATAACGTCCCCAAAGGAGAAGTTACAGTTACATACGATGACCCGCCTACTGCAAAAGCAGCCATCGACTGGTTCAACGGTAAATATAAGAATCATTATTGTGGGTAAATATAAGAATCATTATTGTGAGCTTCCAACTTGAAGATCAGCAATAACAAACACAGATGGGGCCTGAAAGAAATTATTATTTATAGCACATAAGTAGTGATATTGAGAAGAAATAGAAATATAAGTGAGCTTTTGTTATCACGTTCAAGAACCAATTTGCCAAGAAAAATGCATATATATGTGTACGACGTCGCCAGTTTAGGCCTGGTTTTAGTTTTCTTGTAATCGAGATTCAGCCGCTGGATTTTGGACGATGTATCGAGAACCAGAAACTGAATGTATTTGCAACATTTGAATGAAATTTAATTATATTCTATGTAAATTATTATACTACCTTGAGAAAATCATAGTACGGATTGCAAATTCACTCAAATTTTTCGCAGATGTTCACATAATCGATGTATTCCACCCTAGGCTTTATTCCGTAGCCTACCATTCAATTAGACAGGGTGCCACTGTGGCTGAAGAGTGCTATGGCCGTAGCAACAGTCTGTGCTGCCACCAAGGGTTTGGTTCTTATGGAACGCGAAACGGAATAGCAAAAGCTCACTATTTTTTTTTTAATGAGAAAGGCTAACATTTCGGTTGGTTTGAAATAGCTAAGGCTTTATTATTTAATGTAAACCTACTCCCTTTATTAAAGATCACGTTTAGAATGGATTGGCTGAAAATTTAATGATTCACAACAAAACTTTGTTTCATGTTCATTAGTATTAAATAACTCATTTGTTACTTATTACAGGCAAGGACTTCAATGGACACATTATGAAAGTGGAGCTTGCAAAACGACCGGCATCATCGGGTTACGGTAGGTTCCGATCCTATTAATCTTTTACTACAACAACTGTATTGTAGTGTGTTGATATGGGCAAGCTAGTTATGTACATTTGCAAATGATGATACCCAGACACCTCTTGTATGAAAATTGAATGATTCAATAAACAAAATATCTGATGCAAACTTGATTTAATCTTCAACCCTTGTTACAAGAAAATTACTTCCAAGGCTTGCCAATGTTGTTTGATCCTATGTTGTTTCTGAACAGCTGTTGAATGTAAAAAGTAGCCTTAACTTTCTACAGTAGAACCTCGATTTTACGTACGGGATTTATAAAATTGAGGTTTGGTTAAATTTGTGGTGACCTTTGACCTAATATGAACGCATGTTGTGAACAAACGAACGATGTTACCAAGGCTAGACCTAGCCTCTAGGCCTACTGTGCGAATAGAACCATGTGTTTAGTGTGTTTATTATTCACTTTATGATGTCATAATAAAGTGTCCAAATAAAACCATGTGTTTAGTGAATTGAGTCATCGCTTTGTATCCTTTAACTAAAGAACATGAAAATATTGTAAGATTACTTATACGACAAAGGTATAACTTGGGAATTCCCCATGGCTATTCTAAACAACAGAGCTGTGGTGTTGTCTGGCCCTGCTGAGACTAACTAAAACCATCTGCACTGCACTGGGCGAGCCAACCAATTAGCGTTCGTGTACGTGCAACGGCAACGACGTGCACTGCACTGGGCGAGTCAACTAATAACGTTTGTGTATCTGTATCTGTAATTAGCGTTCATATAATATAATTGTAATAATGTACGAAATTATGCCTACCCAGCTTCGTGTAGAAAATTCGACCTGACGAGTTTTCCCACACAAATCTAAGGAGGAAAGCAAATATTTTGAGCCCCGTCGGTAGTTGTTCATTTCGCTAAGTTCACATAGTTTTAGATTATAACAACTTGATCAACATTGCTGTTTAATGAAAATATGTTATGGTTTGTTTATTGTTATAGTATAATAATAAGCAGACAGAAACTAACAAACCTCTTTTTACTTATGGTTGCTCTGAAAAGGGCTGTTTGTTTTGAAAATTTTCGGGGTTTTTGATGACGTCATCGTCTATACGAGGCGTTCTACTGTATTAATATTTCATATTCTTTGGACAATACTAATCAAGATTTTTCTATTTAACAATCATAGGTAGAGGAGGTGGACGAGGTGGTGGTGGTGGGGGAGGAGGATTTGGTCGCGGTGGTGATAGAGGAGGAAGGGGAGGAGGATTCCGTGGCGGTCGTGGACGTGGTGGCGGAGGAGGAGGTGGTGGCCCAGGTGGTGGACCATCAAGAGATGGAGACTGGACCTGCCCAGAAAGGTATGTACAACTACAAATTATGGCTATATGGCATTTATAATCAATTAAATGCTTGCTAAGTAGCTGCCAAAATGAATTGTGTTTCATCATAATTTACTTTGTTGGTTTATTTCACAATGTTTATAAAACCTTTAAAATATTGTACAGTATACTGGTAGTATTCACAAATGATTAACTTAAATTTGTCTGTTACAAAATATATTATGCATTATATAGTATGATGGCAACAATATTACATTTTTTTTGGTGTTGGAATAAAAAGAAATCACTTAGGATTTGAATTGCTGTCTGTAATTTATACATGTTATACACACACAAATGTAATTATTCTTTAATACGCAATGTCTCCAAACAATAGAAATACTTTCAGATGGTGCCACCTTAATATTAACAAGACTTATTGACAGATAGTGATAGTTACCACCTTAAAATTAATCTCTTTTCAGCACTTGCGGTAACAACAACTTTGCATGGAGAGACACGTGTAATAGATGTAAAACAGCACGACCAGGTGGCGGTGGAGGCGGAGGTGGAAGAGGAGATAGTAAGAACTTTATCAATGCATGACAGTTATCATTGACTTGATAAAAAATTGTTAATATCGGCAGTTTTATAAAGTAGGGTGAGGAGGGATGTAAAATTTAAATTTATTTTATATTTAATTATTTTTAAAATACAGTAATACGTTTGCTTTCTTCCAAAGGTGGACGAGATTTCCGTGGTGGAGGACGAGGCGGTGGTGGATTTGGTCGAGGTGGTGGACGAGGCGGCGGTGGTCGTGGAGGATTCCGAGGTGGTCCAGGTGGTGGTGGAGGATTCAAGATGGGTGGAGGTCGTGATGATCACAGAAGAGATCGGCGTGATAGGCCGTATTAAAATTGTAAAATCTCTTTAATGTTTTGCGTCTGTTAATAAACCTTTATAGTGCATGAATGTGTACTTGCAGCCAGCGCGATTATTGGAAAAAGTTTTACTATTGTGTACAACTAGTCATAATGTGTGAATGTTCGTTGTATTTAGGTCCCTTTTTTATATTACACGATGGAATAATGGCCATAAAAATTGCGGCTAATGCGGTATAGTGCGCAGAGTGAGGTGGGGTTTAAGAGGATTAGTTTTATCTTGGATTACCAATGCTAATATCTTGTTATTAGAACTGTGGAATAAATCTTTTTGATGTTAAATATGAATTTGTTTCCTGACATTCCTGTTGGTCTCAAAAACCTCATGCATCTTTTCTAAGGAGTTAAAATTACTTTTCTAAGGCGTAAGCAATACAGTACAATATACAGTACAGTATTGTGCATTTACAATAAATTCTGTCTATTGTATTTCCGAGCTTTTTAATAACAGAAATATCGATCTTTTTCATATAAGCCCATTTTATATTGCGTTCATTTCATCGTCACTGCTTTCAACCATCATTATACTCTCTATATCCTATATTTGTACAACTGGATCGTATTATGTGAAATAACGAAGCAATAATATTATTACCCGCGGTCATTGGATCAAGCACATGTCTGGTCTCAAGGGATAGTAGCATGTTGCAGCTGTAATCGGTGCATTTGGTTTTTCAACCTTCCAGGTACCCACTTGTAATTTTAAAGCTTGTTCATGCCAGCCAGTACAAAATCTTTTCTGGGATCACTCAAAAAATATATCTAAATATGCATCAGCACACGTTATACATATGCCTAATAGGCCTACTATAATTATAAAACTTAGCCCTAAGCGTGATTTTTTTGTACGCAACTTGCAAATACAAATTGAACATGTTATAAATCATTTTGCTGTCCTACGCTATGTGATAGTAAACTCCGAAGACGGCGTGTCAATTTTGTTGCAATAACAAATTAAAACAAAACAGGGTTTGGAGTTCAAAATGCTGTACAATTTCTAATTGCTCTGATAGAGATTGGCTAACATGATAGTCACCCAGTGGAATATTTGTTAGATTAGTCAATTTTTTACTATACACAATAATGCAAAAATTATATTTTGGGTTTATAACAGCTACCACACAGGGGTGTGGATTTATCAAACTTAAAAAAAAAATCAGCTTGAACTCATCTAAATCATAAATTCCAGGCCAGGTCTTTCTGTAGTTTTGTAGTAGTAATAATATTAAAGACAGATATGATATTGATGATGACAGAGATGATTGGCGATGATAGTACAGTAATATTAAAATTGTGCTAAAGGCAAAAAAGACGGTAGTGATTTGTTGATTATACAGTAGTTATTAGTGTAGTTAAAGCTTAGTAAGCTATAGTTAGGCCTTGGTTGCCGAAAAAGATCATGCAAAAATTTGTTGGCGCTTCATTTTGACTATAGGCCTATATAATGGTGATGTGATGGTGATGAAAGTGTCATTTCTGGCCATCTTGATGTATTTCCTCAAATTTTGCACCTTGGCCACAATCATGGAGGGTCTGGGGTGCGTGTGGACTCTCCAAATGTCCCTGTCCACCTTCCAAAATAGATTTGCGCCCTTCCCTGGGTGACATTGAACTCCATCGTGTCGGCACCTGAGTACAGTATGTCTTGGTGACTGCTAGGTGAGGGACCATAAATTTGTATTTAGAATGTGGTTGGTTTTTCGTGATTATGACTATTTTGGATACAGAATGTTTTGAGCAGTGGCGAAATTTAAGTCCAAGAGTGTAATTTCCGGCCATCAAGAGGTGCCCTTTTACCTCAGCCCCGACTATGGTGGGGCTCAGGTGAGGGGTTTTCAATTCTGTGAAAGTCCCTCTCTGGGTCACCTCTTTTGAATTCCTGGATCCGTCATTTTTGAGTTGTTATAATTATTGTTGGCCTTACTAATATTTATGATGCGTCTATTGCATTTTTGCCAACCACAGCAGCACTATTCAATTTCTGGTTGTCCAGACACATTGCAAACATGTTCATAGAACTGGGCCATATGTATTAGTTACATTACTCTTTGCTTTTGCCATACAATGAAAATAATGTACAGTATTTGATTGATATTCGAAATTTGTTATCACACAAGAAAATTCAATCTTCATTGTATTTGGGATTTAAACAAAATTAAAGCATGCTTTGCAATAATAATAGAAATTTTCCAACGAAACAGCACTTGGTGTGCAATTTGTGCACCAAATGTTGATGGAATGAAATATGCAATATTACATGATTCAGATTAAATATCTTCAGAATGAGAGCATCAGCTCTGTTTACATTGATGAATTAATGCCAGAACTAATAATAAGCAATTAGTAGAGCTGCACATAGTACGCTAGCAGAAAATTATTATACACAGGTTAGATTTATTGCTTGAAAAAGGGCCTGCAAGGCCAGAAGGAAATTTTTGAATGCATTAAGTTTAACCTGTGTATAAGAACTTTCCGCTAGTGAAAAATTATTGTACTGTGGGTGATGGGCAATAATGAGGTTACATGAAATTCTTTTTCCAAAGGTTCAACATACAGTACACATTAATTAACTTATTATAATATATTGTACAACTTGGTGATTTTATTTATTTTACAGGTACTTGCAATTTCTTTGTTAGATTAATGTGCCATAGAACATAACAGAATGACACAATTGACTGGAACATGGTCCAGGAATAATGTATCTCGGCCTCCATCATACAGGAGAAGACTCCCCACACCCCATCCGGCCAGAGATTGTCATTCAGTCGGCCCGAAAAAAAAATAAACCTACGACTAGCCAGCACATGCTTGTCACAGTCTGAGAGTGCAATTTCCAGCCATGCAGAGGTCCCTATTAAAAAAAAATGTCATTGCGGAGGGGGAACTCCCAGACCTATCCCTAGTTCGGGCATACAGCCCTTATCTCACTCAGCTCCCCCAGTCGGACAGCTTAGCTCCCAGAAAATATATCCCATAGCAGCCACTCAACAACAGACCAAATTCATTCAAAGCTCGAATGTCTGGATGTCTGGGCTAGACATCCTTACTGCATGACTGTTTCCTGTTGAGCCAGACGAGCAAACACAACATGTGCCATGCCAGAGATAAGTGTCTGGTTTGCCAATTCAAGAATGAGTTGAATTAGTGGATAAAGTTTTAATAAACTTGGGCTTCCCTCTTCAATGTCTGTCATGTCCTGCAATGACCTCTCTGAACCAGTATTTAGGTCTGTGTTTGTTTGGACAGAGTCCCTAGAAGAGCATATTTCATCCTGACTTGAATCATTCTGTTGGATTGCATCAGTGTATGTCTTTGTCTGATTGGAATGGATCCCCATCCAATTTACAAGCAGTGTTTCCATGGCTGAGTGGAAGATCTCAGTCACAACCTCTCCAGCAGATGGCAGATTTTCAATACTTTCAATGTGTCTGCTCTTGAATTCATCAGCCTTTTGAAGCACATTTGGAATGAGGTGATTGAATTCAATTCCAAGCCACCTGCATACAGAGTTGAGCATGAACTCGAACATGTTATCCCTACAAACCTGCTCTGACAACTGGCTTGTCCTGGCATGGTGTATACATTCTGTCAAAAGCTTTAAAGGATAGAGTGGAAGACAAGAGACACTATTGCCATCTAAATGACTAATTTGCTTGGTAATATTTTCTAACAGTTCCTTGATCCCAGTCAAACTCTTTCCTGAACAGTATTCCAAATCAAAATGTTCATCTTCAATTTCCTGTTTATTATACTGATATTCCGCACTAGAATTGTGACCTTTGACCACTTGGATGTGCTTAGATGTTGAAATAGTATTACATGCTCCTTTGTGAGTAGCCATAGCTTCATAACTAGCATTCTTGTTTCCAATATCACAAGCAGAATCTGTGTTCTCAGATTCAGAACTAGTTGTAGTCCATGAAAAATCTTTGTGCTGGCTGTCTTCAACTTCATTGTAAATTTGGTTAAATGACTGTTTTGAGTATGTGTGTTCGTCATTGACATATCTACTTAACAAGTCATCTTTTGGTGTGCTACTAGTTTCCTCAACTTCAAATGTAACTGTTAATGATTCAGGAACAATTCTATCAGCAAAGCTTGCTAACCATAATTCCTATGGAAGTAAATAGTATAAATGCCTTATTAATTACTATGTTAATTGTTGTTATTCTTTGCTGCAGTGAATATTAAATATCAGTGCAACAAACTCATAAATATTCAATAGCCTCTAGCTAAAATCCAAAAAAAGAAAAAAAAAATCTTTCCCACTAAAGTTAATTGAATTGTTTTCATAGCTGTTTTAACTTTATGCACAATCATTTAAAACGTTGTCATGAACTTCATGTTCAATATGCGAAACTAAAGTGAGTGAAGATTATACCTGTAGTTCTTTCATACAGTGATATTGGGTTGAGCGGTCATGCAACTCAAAGAGGACACGAAATACACCTTGAATGGTGTAGAACCATATGCCGTGGGAAATTCCATGTACTCCGTTTATCTTCACATCTGTTAGAAAAATGAAATTAATTATGAACAAAACAATCAACCATGTTGAAAGATGTCTGTTGCGAATGACAATGTCAAAATTGTAAGCATGATAATAATAATTATTTTCTAATAATTATTTGACAATTATTTTTTTTAATATATGGCTATCATCATGTGTTTCATATTGGACAAACAATGGCAATGGATTAAAGATATTTATTGATATTCTTTGTATATGGTATATAGAAATATCAATTGTTGGTTTTCCAGAAATCAATGCCCAATGACCATTCCCTTGGAATGCATACAGCATGCCATAAATGCTCAATATTATTTTTATTTAAAATGTGAGGAAAAAGAGAGTGTGGCACTAACTGTGTGGTGACAGATTCAAATATATTTTAGCAAGGGAAATCACCTTCTTAAACCACTATCATAACATTTATTTCCCTTTCCATTTAAAAAAAAAACAATAAACATGCTGGCATCACCCAGAAAGCAACATACTTTAGCCAGGATACCATAAATTAAAATAAGTCCATATATATATTTACTTTTCGAAAAGTGAAGTTTGCAAGCAAACCCCCTTTTTGCAAACCTTGCATGTGTTCTGGGATGGTGCACTGTGCAAACTGATGAACCGTGCAACACATCAGAGCCCAGGAACAGATATAAAGAATCATTGTCCTGCAAAGAAATTAAATTTACTAATAAAATTTCTACTAATAATCTGTTTATCTTTAATGAACTTCTCAGCCAACATATTTTGCATTCTAACTTTACCATTATTGTTCCATATGGTAAAAAGCTATCAATAATTACAAATAAATATTAAGTGTTTGCTGCATTTTAAATCATCAGAAAATTTTCTGGGTAGATACAATTTGAATTTTATGCTGTCTTTGACATTTATTAATGTACTGTATCTAATACTCTACTTAAATGTTATGGTCACCAAAAAATGAATAGCTGCAGTACTTGCATTTTCCAAAAAATTATGGCCAACACAATTAAAAAAAATAGGCTCTCAGCGGCAGAATGTGTCTACTGGTTGACATGCTTTTTTTTGGCTACTTTAAACTCATCCATGCTTTCTGTGTTGGCAATTCACTATGAATAATTGTACAAGTATATACCAGATTGTTGTGACTTTTTAGTAAACTTTCTAAGACAAGGCCTTATCTAGCAGCTTTCTGTCTTGTCAATTCAATTTATAACCTACAGGTCTTATCTAGCATGGCATCATAATGTGTAAAACTTGCTTTTCATTTTCATCTTTAGCTCATGACCCATCCCATCATTCCTCCACCAGATTTACTCTTACAAGTTCAAAAGGCAGATGACAACAAAGTGTCTACTGTGTCTATTACCCCCCTGGGGTAGTAGGCACAAAAATGATACCTTTAACAAACCATCCAATTTTTCAGCAGACACAACATCTAATAATGGGCAGCAGATCCTCAAATACCGTAAACTCTTTTCCTTGCCAATTTTTATGTCTGGTAGTTTCATGCACCGAGTCCCTGCATCTTTGTTTGGCTGCTGTTTGGAATCAACATCATTGGGCATGCTTGAAACTTTTGATATAACATTAAATACACTTGGAACCCAATCAGGACTTTTGGTATCCCAGTCCTGTGCAGCCTTCCCTAAAAAATGTAAAGCCAGTCATGAGATTTTCAATAAACCAATCAATCAATCAATCAATCAAAGCAATCTGAATACTGTATTCAAATTAGTGCCAGAATCCATGGGCTCTGAGTGCTTAGTTAATATAAGCTTAATTTTGAAACACATACTTCATTTAAGGCAAGAATTATTTTATACCTTGTTTCACAAACTTAATTTAAAGTCAGAGGATGGTAGAAAAAAAAAATATTTATCAAATCACTATGCAACCTACCTGCAGAAAAAAACTAAAAAAAAAAAAAAAAAAGAATCAGAATCTATTATATAATCAATCAGCAGAATACTATTAGAGCTCCCTCATCGGAGCTACATACATCAAAGATGCACAAGTGCCATACTTGAGCACAAAGTATTGCTGAGATTGCTTATAGGGCACATAGAAAAAATTGTTAGATTATCACTCTGGCCCGCATCAAAAATTTGGGAAATATTGATGCGGGAATTTTTTTTTTCCATTGATTAGCACACTACACTATAATGTAAATTGGATCAGGATGAAGATCTAAATTATATTTTATAATGTGAATGTTGACCTGGCTAATATTAATAAACCGTTCTGCTATGCTAAGCCCCATGCCTTCCTGTTAAAACCACAGTTCCCACAAAAAGACAGCTTTAGTCATGTTTGTGGGGCATGCATATTTTCCCGGCCCTACAAATAACACTTTCTGATTGGTTAGTTTTTTTTTTCTAGAAATTTATAAAGGTCTATTGGTTCGTGGTTGATTATCTGTAATAGGTCCATGATTATCTGATTTAAGCTTAAGCATAGTGTAGTCTGGTTCTAAGCATACCAGCACTGGCTAGCTAGACCCAAATCTTTTATCATAAATGACCTTGGCCTAGGCTTACCTGATACGAAGTGTCCTCCGCACAACGTGCTGTTTTCAGTGGGTATCCAACCCTGTCGTGCAATTGCTCGAGTCCATAGCTCTCTTCTTTTCTGGTTTTTGGGAAAGCGATGGAAGCTTAGCTTGCAATTTTGTTCCCATCGATTTGAGCACCCATAGGCTGAACAAGTTTTCGGCATTTCTAATGTTTAGTAGACAATTGCAGGAAAAACTACACATAAGCGGAATTTGACTGGAACGACTCCATATTTGCAGGGGACGACACTCAAGATGGCTACTTTGATAAACATTGTATAGCGCCACCTCTAAACTTCCACGGTCGTATCGCTAAAATACATTTAACTTTCGGAATTTACTATTACAGAACAAAGCTGGTAAAAGAAAAGACTATGGAAACACAGGTCCCAAAATTGTTTTTTAATTAATGAAGACTAAACCTGTACTGTGGTTATTCGCACGGTACCGTGCGAATTAGCTCTTATGAGTCTTATTCGCATGGTAGACCTAGCCAATCAGCATTTAAGGTTTCATGACGTAACGGCTGTCATACCGTGCGAATAAGTTCTTATTCCTAATTCGCACGGTACCGTGCGAATAACCTCTTCCTTTTCAAAAACCGCACACCCTCAAAAAGTGTGCGCATCCATCGAAGATCTTATAAACACAAGATAGCGTTCTCAGCTATCCGGATAGACGTTTTGCTGCAGTGACATCTCGCTGCTGGCGACTCGGTGCTGGAGCCGACTCGCTGCTGGCGAATCACCTAGTACGCATGCGCAAATGTATGGAACGCCGATCACGCAAAAATAGTGATTCCTGTCTCTTATACACATCTAGATGTGTATAAGAGACCATGCGTAAAGTATGGAACGCCGACTACGCAACAATTTGCTGATGATGGAGCTGCTGCGTTTGACCTAGTACGCATGCGTACATGTATGGAACGCCGAACATGCAAAAGTATTTTTTGCTTTTTAGCACGCGGCAACCTGTGGAGGTATATTTGGTATACCAAAAACGGACTTCGGTCATGTTCCAACTCCATAGCTATAATAAATAATATGATGAAAATTACATAGAATTACATTGGAATACATTAAAATGTTACAAAGCTATCCTTATACATAAATTTACTTTACCATGTTATCTGTAATTGGAGAATTTCAGAATTTTATTAATTTTCAACAATGTGGAAAAAACATAATATTCCTGGACCAAACGAGACTATGACTTCCGGAAACATTTTGGAAGCTAGGAAGCCCATAATGGGAAGAACTACTAAACTTATTAGCGAATCAAATTAAAGCAGTGTCGATGTGATCAAAAAGATAAAAGTGAGAGTTTCTTCTTTTTTGGTAACATATCCGTCCGATCGGTACTTTGATAAGAAAGCTTTTGTAAGAAGAAATACACAATGGGAAAAATTAAGTCGTCTAAAAGTAAAATAAACGGCTTATATTAATTAATATTGAAGAAGACAGTTGTACTTTATCACTGTGTCCCACTATAGCCAATTTGGCAACCATTGGACACAATGAAAAAGAACAGGATTATCTTGAAAAATAATAACAAAATATTTAAAGTTTATCACTGTGTCCCACACAATATATATACTATTACTAGCCAAATATAAACAGTCCCTCCCCCTCATCAATAAAAACAAAAGCGAAATAACGAATTGTTCTGATTAAAAAAACAAAAACAAAAACAAAAAAAATAACAAAAAACCGCCTTCCCTCATCGTTTTTTTTTTAAAGAGTGATAATCTAATAATTTTTTCTATGTGCTCTTAGAAGCCATTGAACACAATGAAAAAGAAAAGGATTAACTTAGAAAATATTAAAGAAGACAGTTGTACTTCATCACTGTGTCCCACTATAGCCAATTTGGTAACCATTGGACACAATAAAAAAGAATAGGATTATTTTTGAAATTATTAACTCCCCCTTTCCCCCCACCCACCCCCGCGGGGAAAATTCGGGAAATATTGATGCGGGAATAAAAAAACAATTTTTGTTTTTGCCGCATCAATTATTTTAACAGCATAACACAATGCAATTTTGTGACTTCAGATACATTTCTTTAAAAAACTATAGAAATAAACAATACAATATTTACTATTACTAGCCAAATATAAACAGTCCCTCCCTCACTAATAAAAACAAAAGCGAAATAATCAATTGTTCGGATTAAAAAAACTAAAAAACAGCCCTCCCTCATTGGTTTTTTTTTTTAATTAGTGATAATTTAATAATTTTTTTTCTATGTGCTCTTAGCAGCCATTGAACACAATGAAAAAGAAAAGGATTAACTTAGAAAATATTAAAGAAGACAGTTGTACTTTATCACTGTGTCCCACTATAGCCAATTTCGCAACCATTGGACACAATGAAAAAGAATAGGATTATCTTGGAAACTATTAAACAAGATATTTATAGTTTATTACTGTGTCCCACTATAGCCAACGTAGGGCACTAAAAAAATTGTTAGATCATCATCCCCCCCCCCACCCCCTGCTTGACAAATTTGGGAAATATTGATGCGGGAATAAAAAAAAAATTCTTTGCCGCATTAATTATTTTCACAGCATAACACAATCCAATTTGTGACTTCAGATACATTTCTTTAAAACACAATAAAATTTAAACCAGTTTTTATACAATATTTACTATTACTAACCAAATATAGACAGTCCCTCCCTCATCAATAAGAACAAAAGCGAAATAATCAATTGTTCCGTTTAAAAAACAAAAAAAAAAAAAAAAAACCCCCTCCCTCATCAAATTTTTTTAAAGT
>NW_022728334.1:787759-791076 GCF_011630105.1 Anneissia japonica | reverse complement strand
AAATTAAAGTTTGTTTAGACATAAAGACAGTATATAACCTGTCTCTTATACACATCTAGATGTGTATAAGAGACAGGCATAACACAATGCAATTTTGTGACTTCAGATACATTTCTTTAAAAAACTATAGAATTAAACAATACAATATTTACTATTACTAGCCAAATATAAACAGTCCCTCCCTCATCAATAAAAACAAAAGCGCAATAACGAATTGTTCAGATTAAAAAAAAAAAAAAAAAAGAAAAAAAAAAAATCCGTTTTTTTTTAAAGGGTGATAATCTAAAATTTTGAATACATTGAACACAATGAAAAAGAAAAGGATTAACTTAGAAAATATTAAAGAAGACAGTTGTACTTCATCACTGTGTCCCACTATAGCCAATTCGGCAACCATTGGACTCAATGAAAAAGAATATGATTATTTTTGAAAATATTAAACAAGATATTACTGCTTTTTTGTAATAGATGAGGGAGGGACTGTTTTTCTTTGGCAAGAATATTGTAAATATTGTATAAAACTGGTTTAATTTTTATTGTTTTTTAAAGAAAACGTAGGCCTATTTCCAATCACAAAATTACATTGTTTTTTATGCTGTTGAAAAAATGATGCGGCCAAGAAAAAGAAACACTTTTTAAAATCAATCAATATTTGCCAATTTTTTTGACGTAAACTCAACCATACATATTCAAAAACAGAGTGAGGAAAAGGACCTCCACGAAACTCTTAGGAGCTTTTAAAATGGAGACCCGGTGTTTAAAATTAAAGTTTGTTGACATAAAGACAGTATATAACTGCCTAACTACAAAGATACACCCCGTCTCACCCCAACAGTCATATTTATTTGATTTACATTTATTTTGAACATTGCCATGAGGACATTGTTTAAATCCACACTGGCCTATATTTTACACTGATTGTACTGTCGGCAATACCAGAGAGGTTAATTTCCATTACATTATAGTCTTCCATTTCTATAGCGCATAATACAGTGCATGACAAACGTCACTTAACCACTATAAATTCCACCTTAATTCGGAGTCGCTCAGCTAGCTCAGTCTTACATGTGTAAATGATCGTATTGACACTGTGTTTTTAGCATTGTTTTAAAATAATATCCTATCAGACATTTACATGAACAACAAAACGAATGGAAATATATATTTTGTCTTAACTATTGTTTTCAGCAAAGCGGCGTATCCATAATCTAAAGAACAGGGTGCTGATGTAATGAGAGTCCACATCACGTCAGTGCCATCGTGGGTTGGCGGTGACGCAAAAATTTCAGTATTTTATACCACTGGATGCCCCAAAATAGAACTTACATTACCTATTAAATAATAATGTTTTTGACGAATTGAGTAAAAAAAAAAAAAACAACAATTAATTAATTAGGTACCAGAAAAAGAAATTTAAGTACGTACTATTCTAAAAACTACCATATTCGACTGAGCCCCACTATGGTTGGGGCTCAGGTGAGAACATTTTGAGAAGTTGAGACTCGTTAGATGCACAAAAAGCACTTGAATAGTACAAAATTTACGATATCTACCTGAGCCACACCATGATTTTGGGGCGCAGATGAGTAAATTGCAAGAATTTGAGACTTTATAGATGCCCCAAAACAACACTCGGATACTTAAAATTTATGAAAAAAAATTCCAATCCATCTATCTCAGCCCACCATGGTTGGGGCTGAGGTAAAGCAATTGTAAGTGTATAAGAGACAGCCCCCCCCCTGCGTGACAAATTTGGGAAATATTGATGCGGGAATTAAAAAAAATTCTTTGCCGCATTAATTATTTTCACAGCACAACACAATGAAAAATAACTATATCCACCTGAGCCCCCTCATGTTTGAGGCTGCATGAGAAAAAGTTGGAGAATGGCACTTAAAAACTTAAAATTTATGTTGGTTATTTTTTTTGACATTTGAAAAGGGGATGTCATCGGGACGCAACTGCCCAAAAAACTATTTTTGGCAGCGAAGGGATGCTACCAATAAACAATCAACAAACTACCGGGTTTCTGGGATGATTTCCAATTACTACATGGCTCAACTATATTTTAATTTAGGGTTAATTGGTAAAAATCGCACAGAAATCATACGACGTCACTGACAACGCCGGGGACGGCAACTCGATTTTGAGATTAATTTTCCGAATAAAGTTATACTAAATAACTTCTAATGACGAACTATTGTCTTCAATTATCTTTGTTGGTCATTCAACTGTCATTTTATCTATTTTTCGGTGATATTACCATTCTCAATAATCTATAGAACACCCACATAACAACGTCACGTTAGATCGATCGGTGGGGACGCCGTGGTGACGCTGGTAGGGTCAAATTTCGTCGGAAGGTATCAGATGATAAACAGTTTCATTGGACTAAATTCTTGCTTATGTTAACCACATGCTTATCTAAGATTATTTTGACACTGGTTTCAAATCAGGGTCAAGTAGTTAAAAATAGATCAACTGATCATCGATGATCAACTGATCATCGATCCCCTCCCCCACTTCATCTTCGCGTCCCCCATCATCCCCCATTTCAAGATATCTAGATACGCCACTGACTTACATGGCCAGATGAATGAAAATACTCAATCGATGTGCCACCAAATCGTAACCAGCCTTCACCATGCCCTCACGATGTCACCGGGGACGCAACTGCCAAAAAAAACTATTTTTGCCAGCAAAGGGACGCTCTAATAAACCATCAACAAACTACAGGGTTTCTGGGTTGATTTCCAAGGTACTACATGGCTCAACTATTTTTTTATTCAGGGGGTTAATTGGTAAAAATAGCACGCAAATCATACGACGTCACTGACAATGCCGGGGACGGCAACTCGATTTTGAGATTAATTTTCCGAATAAAGTTATACTAAATAACTTCTAATAACGAACTATTGTCTTCAGTTGTCTTTGTTGGTCATTTAAATGTAATTTTATCTATTTTTTGGTGATATTACCATTCTCAATAATCTATAAAACACCCACATAACAACGTCACGTTAGATCGATCAGTGGGAACGCCATGGTGACTCTGGCAGGGTAAATTTTCGTCGGAAGGTATCAAGATGATAAACAGTTTCATTGGACTAAATTCTTACTTATGTTAACCACATGCTTACCTACGATTATAGGCCTACTGACTCTGGTTTCAAATCACAGTCAAGTAGTTAAAAATCACCTTATTTTGCGAATTAGCGCCCCTTAACTGATCATCGAGCCACCCCCACCCCCGACTTCACCATCGCGCCACATCTAGATGTGTATAAGATACAGCACTTAACCACTATAAATTCCAC
>NW_022728334.1:783202-787393 GCF_011630105.1 Anneissia japonica | reverse complement strand
ACTACCGGGCTTCTGGATTGATTTGCAAGGTACTACATGGCTCAAGTATTTCTTACTTAGGGGTTAATTGGTAAAAATCACACACAAATCATACGACGTCACTGACAACGCCGGGGACGGCAACTCGATTTTGAGATTGATTTTCCGAATAAAATTATACTAAATAACTTCTAATGTCGACCTATTGTCTTCAGTTGTCTTTGTTGGTCATTCAACTGTCGTTTTATCTATTTTTTTCGGTGATATTACCATTTTCAATAATCTATAAAACACCCACATAACAACGTCACGTTAGATCGATCGGTGGGGACGACGGTAGGGTCAATTTTCGTCGGAAGGTATCAAGATGATAAACAAGTTTCATTAGACTAAATTCTTGCTTATGCCACGGTGGGGTTCCAGGGGGGGGGGCTTCACCCCCTGGCAGTCACGGATATTTGGCAAATTATGGGAAATTTTTATTACTACTTGATAGGCATCGAACTACTAGAATATGACTTCTTGTAGGCTGTTTTCGAATGTCCAAATCTGCTTCCAAAACCAAAACATTTTGAATAAAACAAGAAGCAAAAAGAGTTTGCAATGTAACCATCTAATTTACTTTCAAATCCTCTTTCTTCAAAGTGAAATTCCACATTTTGGAAATTTTGCACGAAATCTGTCAACCACGATGCCAAGGTCGAGGTTGCTTCCCCTATCGCGATGTATTCCAAGATTCATGAGCCCTTCCAAAGGAGCATTTGTCATAACAGAACGCAAAATATTTTTAAGTAGTCTCATTGAACTGTTATTATTATTATTATTATTATTATTATTATTATTATTATTATTATTATAGTCTCATTGAACTGTTATTATTATTATTATTATTATTGTTTGTTTGTTTATTTAATTTTTTCCACACACATCAAATCCGATACAAATAAGCATACAATATGGGTAAAATTACTTAAATAATATAAAAATAAACATGTGTGTGAATGGAGGTCAAAGAAGTTCAAAGAACTTTAAGGCTGACCTCTCCATGTACAACATTATGATTTATATATATATATATATATATATATATATATACATGCATACATACACACACGTACACATACACACATACATATATATAAACATACACACATATATACATACACACATACATATACATTTTCAAGATTATTATTATTATTATTATTATTATTATTATTATTATTATTATTGGCGCCATTGGATTCAATAATCTGCTGTCTCCCTTGCTTTGCCATTTCGATAGGTGAATAGGCCCTAATTGTAAGTGCAAGTCCAAGCATTATATACATATAATGGTTTTGCGACAGCTATTATTTATATATAATGAAATGTAAAAGCAGTTATTTATAAATAATGAGTTTGAAGTCAATTCGTTATTTATATATAATGAAATCAGTGAACTTATTATATATAAATAATTGTAAGTTGCTTTTCATTTATATATGATTTTTTTTTAAATAAATAATTGTAAGTTATTTTTCATTATTTATATATAATGATGTGTTACCCCTTCCTTATTTATATATAATGAAGCCAGTAATCATTATTTATATATAATGAAATGTAAAAGCAGTTATTTATAAATAATGAGTTTGAAGTCAATTCGTTATTTATATATAATGAAATCAGTGAACTTATTATATATACATAATTGTAAGTTACTTTTAATTATTTATGTATAATGATTTGTTACCTTTTCATTATTTATACATAATGGAATCAGTGAACTTATTATATATAAATAATTGTAAGTTATTTTTCATTATTTATATATAATGATGTGTTTCCCCTTCCTTATTTATATATAATTAAGCCAGTAACCTTATTATATATAAATAATGTTTGGTTAGCCTTTCATTATTTATATATAATGTAATCAGTAAACTAAATATATATAAATAATAAAAAGGTTAACGCAATTATTTACATATAATCTTTTAGACGTAAATGCATTATATATAAATAATGGGTGATCTATTCAATTATATGTTAAATAATGAGTTATATATAAATAATTGTGTTAAATAATAAATTTACACTTGGTGCCTCATACTGTACATTAGTACCTCCTAGCTTACCCGAAATGAAATACAGTAGACTCCAAACAGACGTAGCGCGGTTATGGAGATCGAACATGACCGAAGCCTGTTTTGGCATACTTCATATACCTGCCTGTGGCTGGCATATTACTGCATCTCAGCATCAGCATTTACAGACAGGCCGGTTTCCCTCTAATTAAAAACCACCTCTACTTAAGGACCATCTTTCTATAGCCCAAAATGAATGTCAATTTTTTCTAATTAAGGCTGCTAAACATAAATAAAGAAAACATAATAAATAAAAATAAACAAAATAAAGATCATAACAAACCCCAGGTCTCAAAATAGCTTAATTAATTGAAGGAAGACCTGTACTTTTAGCATGAGTTTGCTCAATGTTTATGTGCAATGTTTTTAAAATTTCTTTTAATCTATTTGTAATTGCTCTGTAGATCATATTTTGTATACTGTACCTTCTATTCATGTTTTAATTTTTAATTAAATTTATTTTTGTCATTTAATAATCTGATGTATATTAGAAAGTGTAATTTTATACATCTTGCCATGTTGAGAAGGGTGAATTTATTAAAATTTAGCATCTGTAGGTTTTGGTGTATCACTTTATGTTTTGGGTTACTTAATTAATATTAGTTTTACCTTACCAAATCTGAACCTTTTGAGAGACCAGTATGTAAGTTGTAGCTTTCCAAATGCAAGAAAGATTTCCATTTGATTATGAGACTGGATTATTAGTTCATACATGTGTTCAAATAAAAGTAACACATTTGTACATTCTTAAAAGAAATTCAATTGTTGCTTTAATTTTAGTACTAGGACATTCAATTGCAATATACACAATTTAATAAGATACAAGATTGTTATCATTTCATTTATTGGTATAAAAAAAACACTCAGAAGGCAACATAGAAAATGTAGAAATTTATCTGAATTTACAATATAAACGGCAGAAAAATACAAGACATTAAATGAAATAAATTTATGGCCTAGACAAAAACATTTCAAAAAGGATTATAAATATGACTTACTATAAATTAATTATACAAGAAAAACATAAAATTAAATTTATTACAGGCAAGCAATTCAGTCTATATAAAATTGTAATTAAAATTTATATGTATTAAATTGTAATTAAAATGTATATGTATTACAGTACTGTACTTACATTTAATTGCTACAAAATATGCATTATTCTAAAAAGATACTTATCTACCAAAGTTAATTTATTACAAAAAACTTATGTATTATACAATTAAATTAAGAATTTTGAATTATTGCCTACATCTAAAAACTAGAAAAATATAAATTTGACCCAAAAAAAAGGCGAATTAATACACTGGGCTTCAATATTTAATAGTTTGACAAAAGTGGGAATGGTAGAATTAGCCAATCTGTTTGTTCTACAAAAAGGCATAATGTATCATCAGTCTTTCGTAATGTCCTGAATGGTTGTGATCTTTCCGGCAATCATTTCTTTGATTGTAAAAGTGCAAGAAAACTTGTTTTATTAAAAGTTGTAAATAGTCTCTGAATTGTTACTTTTATACAGCATCCTAAACGAATCCAAAGAGCATACATAAACAAACAAAACAAGTATCATATTTTTATTTTTTCTTCAAGGGAAAGTTTATTTGTTTATCCTTATTTTCAACACTTCCATTGCATCTGAGAATACTGTACTACTAAAGTCAGGCTAAAACACCCTCACTTATTTTCCTTTTATTGTTTATATACTGTGCAATATTACTATAAGGTATAACAAATTTATTCACTTTCAGGGTTATCTTGCCTACGTTATGTTGATGATCTCGTCATTATATCTCTGAAACCAGTAATGGGCAAACCATTGATAAGCTTTCGTCGTATTGCGACGACCAATACGCCTTTTTCACGAATCGGTAGACATCTTGAAGTGATGACAAACATTGCGAATCAGCAGTGCGTAACCAACAGAAATAAGATAAGCTTTTGGGCTGATTTTCTGACATCATGTTATTTAAAAAGTCATAACTCCATAACGGGGCGTCGTATCCAAAAAGTGTTTCCAGGAAAATGTTCTTAAAAGACCAGTCTACACCACTATATGATTGAAAAAAAATTGAAAAATTTTGTC
>NW_022728334.1:774346-783154 GCF_011630105.1 Anneissia japonica | reverse complement strand
TTTTTTTTCAATCATATAGTGGTGTAGACTAGTCTTTTAAGAACATTTTGCTGGAAATGTTTTTTGGATACGACGCCCCGTTATAGAGTTATGATTTTTTAAATAACATGATGTCAAAAAATCCGCCCAAAAGCTTATCTTATTTCTGTTGGTTACGCACCGCTGATTCGCAATGTTTGTCATCACTTCAAGATGTCTACCGATTCGTGAAAAAGGCGTATGGAAACTAGATATAAATATTAACAAAACAAAAATAATCATTTTTAACAAAAGAGGGCACCACTTAAACCATTTTTATTCCTTTACAAATGATAAGGAATTTGATATTGCTAATGAATATTGCTAAATTTGTATCTACTTTACGTTCTCTGCCAAAATTCGGATATCGGCTCATAACTTTGCTTATATTAAATGAAAAACGGCAAATCTGAGACTTGTTTCAAAAACCTAAAATTTCAGCCATTTGGAAGTTCAAGATAGCTGCCATAAAAATTGTCAAATATCAAATATAATATATAATTCCATATCTCTTCCATGAAATGGTAAATTTTGTTCTAATCATGTTTAGGCTTTCTGAGTCCAATAAAAATAGTTTCAAAAGTTAAGATTTCAGCCATTTTAAAATTCAAGGTTCTCCGACTGAAGAGGCAAAACAATCTGCTGAAATCCTGTGGAGATTCTATTGCTCAGAAAAACTTAACAACTTACCAAGTTTTTCTTAAGTTTATATACAATGATAACAAAAGCAAACCACAACAGAGGCAAGGGTGAGCAAATACAAGTCATTTGCAAGATTGCACGCCACCAGACAAAGATTCACGTACTACCTCAGCACATTCGAGCCTATATAATCCTCTATATAAATATTGCATATCAATAACTCATTTCATTTCAAACTAAATATTTGATTTGCAACGATATTTGTGGCGGCCATCTTCTTCGCGGAGTCTTTTTCACGAAATGATAATTTCTATGTGTTATATTCTCTTTATTATTATTAATTATTATCACGCATATTGTACAAATTGTATTATTATATGATAAAAGAGATATAAATATTACTTGAATCGAAGTGAACTTGAATTTCAAAATGGCTGCCATCCTAGCTTTTTGAAACCACGTTTATTGAACTCAGATGGCCACAATAACATGATTACACCAAATTTACCATTTTAGATTAAGGATAAGTGGAATTATATATCAAAATATTCGATTTTTGACGGTTTTTGGGCGGACATTTTAAATTTTAAAAATGGCTGCAATCCTAGCTCTTGAAACTATATTTATTGGACTCAGAGCGCCTAAACACATTATGATTAGGCCAAAATTTACCATTTTTCATAAAGAAAATGTGGAATTATACTTAAATATTTGATTTTTGACAATTTTTACGGCAGCCATCTTTATTTTCCGAGCTTTGGACTAGTTTCTTTTAGAGATGGGCTTCTTTTCGAGACTACTTTCGCAAAGTAAAGGTGGGGGGGGGGGGCTTTTTTCAAAATAAATGTTGTAAACTTTCGGAATTACTACTATAAAACAATAAATAGGAATACTGTAACAAACTACTGTATAAACCAAGAATGTTTTAAATTTATTTTGTCTTGATTCATGTAGGCTTACAACGTATGTACTGCACTCTCTCGATAAAAAGCCAATGGTATCTTGAAAAGAAGACCATGAGGCTACTTTTACAGACTAAAGAGGAGGGCTTCAATTCGAGATAGGCTTCTTCTCGAGATTAAACCAATTGGGCTTCTATTCGAGGTTTTACGGTATACGATTCATATTTGAGATAAGGATTATTCCATTTTACATAGAGATATTATTTGATTTTTAATTAGATTTCATTGTTGTCACCGTCTATGATATTAAAGCATTTATTATCATAGCAAATTGCATCTTCACCACAGTACTGGTTCTATCGAATCATCTTAAGCTTTCGAGCACATAATATTTGAGATATCTGTGGTTGTGAAATTCTCAGTGTCTTTTTTATTCTTTGTGAGATTCTTTTTCGTTAAATTTTAATATTTATTTTATTCATTACACAGTAGTACCCCATGAAGCGGATACCATCGGGACTAAAAAAGGCGTTGTCTTAAAAGGGGTGTCCCCTAATAGAGGAACCCCTATTCAGGGGACACTAAGTAAAAACTCAAAATTTTCTCCTGAAACGAAAAACAGGGTCAAAATTGACAAAATTGGTTTATAAGTGGTCTTAAAATATAAAGAATTCAGTGTTGTTGTGATACAATAAAAAAAATGTCCCCTTAATAGGGGTTATTTGACCATTTAGCACATTCATAAAGTACGGTATCTCCCCTTAATACGGGATGGCCGTAGTGTTAAAAGATGTTTCCCTCGTTTCACAGAAAAGTTTCCGCTTTATAGGGGTGTCTCCTGAATGTGTACCAAAGGAGGGGTTCTAATGTATTATCTGAATTTTCGTGTCTATATTTTCTGTTATACTCACTAGAGGCCCTATAGTTTTGTTTATACGGCCTTGAAATAGTTTATTCTAATGATTTTTTAAAATAGGTCCCATAAGAAAAAATAAAATATGTAAATATTTTCATGTCCAACAGAATGTTCAGTCGGAACGTATGGGGCTGTCTGCAAACAAGTTTGCCACTAGTGTAAATCAGGATCATATCAGTACACCGGGGGTATGCTCAGAGTGTATGAACTCATGGAATGGGGTATAGTGTCAGAGTAAGATGATCAAGATCTCACTTAATGTGCTGATTCCAATGACGACCATATTGAAAGGGTTAGAATGTTCAGTGACAGATTCAGAAATTTAAAATTGGGAATTAGGGAGGGAATTTTATAGCTGCAGACACCTCAGCCCCCGCCACTGTAGATGGCAGGAAATGGCACTAAATGACACTTTCATTCCAATATTGTTTGAAGTTAGTTTAAAAAACATTATTGCGGGTGAATCCGTCTCTGATTGTTGTAGATGTATAGTTGCACTACATACTTATAACCTCATATACTTGAAATGTTTCCTTGTATGAATTGTTGAAAGAAATAGGAAGTGTACACAGTAAGTCGCATTTCCACTGAGACTAATTTATATTTTCTATTGCATTGTAAACAATGGCTATTCAGACTCATATCAGGAATATAGTTCAAATTGACTTCATTATTCTAAAGCCAATACGTCCTTCAGTGTATTTCGTAACCCGACCACTTGTTTGACCCAAATCATATTAAACACGTCTTCACTACCGTTTCCTGAATTAATACTGTCATCATAGCCATCATTATCATTTATTCATCATCTTCATTATTATTATCATCATCCTTTTCATTTTCATCATCATCTTCATCATCATCATCATTATCACCATCATCATCATCATCATCATCATCAACGTTGTAGTCGTCGTCGTCATCATCATCATCATCTTCTTCGACATTGTCATATCTTCAACACTATCATCGTCGTCGTCATCATCATCATCTTTTTCGTCATTGTTATATCTTCAATATCACCATCGTCATTATTATAATTATCATTATCCTTACATATTACATATTTCTCTTGAATTGGTAGCAGGATGAATGCTATAAGGGTACCACTAAACCAGTTCAACGAAAATTAAAAACATTAAAATTTTAATCTTTATTTAAAATATTGCAAAATCCTACAATTTCTCTGGCAGTCTTGTGACTGGCATTTACATGCTTCAATTAACATAAATATAAACTTAATTCAACCAAAACACTTTGTCCTTTAAAATTCTTTAAGCTCAATAAGGTCTTCATACTTCTTTTGACAAAGTTGTCTTTGCAATTGTATTTGCAAGTTGTCTACAGCAATCGACATAGTAAAAACTGGTGTGTTTTCATTTAGCCTATGAATATGACCAAATATCATCTAGCGTGACTTTGCTATTCGTACAGACAGTTGAGTTGTATTAGTAATTATATACCATATTTTTCACAAAACCTTGCGTAGGATATGTTGGTTTACGAAAAGTAGAATGACTCAACTACCGCAATATTAGAAACTTAATATGTACCTTTTCCCTTTCGTATGAGCTATTTGCCATTTTTTCCAGCCCAGAAAAAAAATTACCATCATGAATACGTTTTTGGTAAAAATGTTGATATATTAATACTAGGATCAATAGCTTAAATGGAACGTAAACACTATATTAGTAGCTAGCAAGCCAGTAAAAGATTATACTTCTTAAGAATGCTAAAACAAATCTCAGAGTCGGCAATACGATACTGGTCTTATTTTATCAAAGTATTATTTTAAGTATTTTTTCATTCAATATTTATTGCTACTGTAATGCAACAGTTAATGACAAGAGGAAACTCGAAAGATCTAGGAAAGTTGCCCAACGCAACCTTACACCAATAATAATTATGAAAAATCTGTGGCCGTTAAAATAAATAAGATAATGATAGATCCTACACATCCTTTACTCTCTGCTTATAATTACAACAGATCAAGCATCATACCTTTGTGCCAAATAGTATCCATCTTTTAATTCATTTACAACTAAGTTGTAAATTCAATTGTAATTTTTAGTTTATATAGTTTTAACAGATCTTAAAAAAATCTTGCTCTATTTTAGAGTTTATTCATGTTTTTATTCTCCTTTTAGTGTTTCATGTTTATTTTTAAATACTATTTTTAAACATGTAATTTGGTGTTTATGTAAATTTGTTTTATAATTTTTAAATCTTGTTTAGTAATTCAATTTTCTGTTTATATTTCATGTAGGCCTATTACTGACAATAAAGTTTCTTGAATCTTGAATTCTGTAATCACGTTTAAAATGCATACAAAACCTGATCTAGCTAAAATAGATTTCTCAGTAGGTTAATGTAAATATCATTTACTGTACTTTAATAATTGCAAAATCAATGGCGACACATTTAAAGCATCATCAAGTATTAAATTCCAGTTTCATAAATCATTTCTAATTGAGAACATTAGAAATATATTCCATCTTGAATAAGTGTATTGATTTCTATGTATTTCGACAGCATGCGCGGGGGATTAATACGGCCAGTGGAGGGGCCAGAGTCTGAATCTGGGAAGGCAAGTGAGGGGCACGCTAAAATTTTAGCTGGGAAATATGTTGGGGTGGGCCGAGGTGGGCGTGGTCGGACGTCGTTCAAAATATCTCGAAAATGGTCGAGGAGGCGATTATTATTTAATCGATTTTAAAGGTGGATTGTCTATTAATATGTAGAAAATGCATATAATTGTTTTTCTCACCAATGGATTTTCTTGTTTTTGGGGGTGGTGTGGTGTGGGGGGGGGACAGGTGGTGTGGTGTGGGAGGGGGGGGGGGGGGGCAACAAATTGAATACAAAACGCGATTCGAACCCACGACCCTTGGTTTCCTTCACTTAGAGCACATCACTAACCGACCGCACCATCCATGCGACGAGCCCTATTAGTGGTAATGGCAGTAATGTAAAGTCCTTGCTGAAACCCCTGTTTTGTTTTGTAGGTGTAGATGGCACCCTGTGATCAAATTTAAAAGAGGGGCCATAGTATACTATCTTTTCTAAATATTCAAAGAAAAATTCATTTAGATATAGGTTTTCTAAATTATTTTTAATTGGTCTTTGTAATTCCACAAAGTTGGAAAAGGAGTGTGCAAGTGGTGGATGGGGATGCCAGTGAACAGGATGAAATTCTATTAAAATTGGCAAAAGAACCAGGAAAGTCGGTAAATTAATTCATGATAAGTGTGTTAGGTCTTTTTGAAAAATGGGACTTCAAATGAAGTAGAATCTATTCTATCCCTTTTCAGTCATACCTATCCACCAGATTAAGACACTTCAAAGTAAAACTGTTAATTAGATACCTTGCTGTGAACAAACTACTTTTTTCAAATTGGTATTATTCATTTTGATAGATGTACATTTTCTGACAATAAGAATGAGAAAATTCAACATTTTTGGGTGGGAATATACTTAAGTTGTTAGAATTTAACTTTTAGATACGGTAATCCTTTAGAACCTACAATTAAAAATGATGGTTTGGGATGCTTAGATAATAATACGTTTAAAGTTAAATTTTGCAATTTTCACTGAAAAATATTACATCTATTCTTGTAGGTGCAAACTCAATAACAATGCTTTTGTAAAAAGGCTAAACATGCAAAGAGAAACTGAAAAATGTATTGCTTACGTAAGAAATACTATTAATAATCAATGGAAATGTACCGTAGATGGGAAAATATTAATATGTTTCAAATTTTGTGACAACATTATGTGAATGCAAAACTCAATAATTTGGAAGATTTCTTGATATGAAATCTACTGAAATACTTGTGCATGCTTTAATTTCATCTAGGTTTGATTTTTGTAACTCTCTACTTTTTGGAATCTCTGAAAGACTCGTTAAACGTATCCAGCGCACCCAGAACACTGCTGCTAGGATATGCACAGGGGCGATGAAATATTACCACGCTTCTCCCCTACTTCATAAACTTCACTGTTTGCCAATCAAGCAACGAATTGTTTTTAAATTGTTAGTTCTCACCTACAAAGCGATATGTTCTAGTCATCCGTCCTACTTAAATGCCCTGCTTACTAAGTATACTCCATCTCGCCGTCTCCGTTCATCTTCTCGAAATCTCCTTTCTGTTCCCAAATATTCTACTAAAACCTATTCCAATGCTCATTCTCCCTTGCCTCTGCTTTTCTTTGGAAACAGCTTCCTATTAATATAACTACTTCTTCTAATCTCTGCAACTTTATATCGCAAATTAAGAACATATTGTTCTCCGAGGGTATCACACTTGCATAGTGCGCCTTTGATTTTTTTGGAATTGGCGCCTTATAAATTCCTGATATTTTTATTATTATTAGTCTTATTTAATTTGTTTTGACTTGATGGAATAACGGGCAGAGTTTGCGAAGAAGGAAAAGAAAAAAAAATAAAGCTTTACTTTAAATAAAAATCGATGCAATGTAGTCTACTTGGATTTATATAGCGCTTTACCGAAATATCAAAGTGCCCGAGGTGTGCACTAAAGGGATCTTCGTGTCTGAGCTACTCGTTAAACCGGCACCAGCTATCTCTTGTCTGTCCACAGCAGGGGCTGTATGAAATTATCGTAACATTTGTATGATGTTTTAATAGAAGATTAATTAGTGACAGTGGCTGAAGAAAAATAATTTTAATATTATGTATATTTAAAATCAAATATCCGCATATAAGGTGTTGGGAGTTCTTTAGTAGGTCTATCGCTTTTAACGATATGTAAATGAATAATAATGAATCACTTATAATAACCGGACCAATTTTACCAACAAAAAGTAGTCCGACTACAGCGGCCAAAATTCGTCCGCCCGCCCGACCGATTCGACCCGTACCAATTTTGGCGTGACAGATTTACATGCAACAACTACAAAGAACCTCGAATGGTAAACCTAAATTAAGACTATTGTTTCACTACAAAAAATAGCAATAATTTAAATAAAAATTAACATCGAAAGCAATAGCAAGTCTTGTAGATATAAAAACGGACATTTCTACCACATTCCTTCTCCGTTAGTAGATTATTTCAGTTTTATATTTTATCCACGCATAAATTCTTTCCGTCAGAAAGTCTCTTTGTATCGGAAATGCTTAGGCTATGATACCAAGGTCTTTTATCTGACAAAGTTCCTTGATGATACATATTTAAAAATCTAAGTTGTGGAGGCAATCAGCTGTATCAACTGCAATGAATAATAATTGTAGGCCTATTATATATCAGTAACAAAACCGTATACCTGCCTTTCTTTCTTTATATGTCTGTTATTTATTGACAGAATGTCTCACTCAGCTAATTTTCTGGTTTTTAGGAGAGTCTTTAAAACATGAGCCCAACTGCAGTACAATTTACATAAAATACTTTAAAACATAGCAGTGCAACTCAGATTTATGAAATAAGAATGACTAAACATGTCTTTAACAGTTAAGCAATATTTTTTTCCGATTTTATGTTGTGCGGTAAAGAGTTGTTTGTGATATTGCGTCGTAGCGACGAAGTACCCTCAAAACCAGGAAATAATTATGGTTATCGTGAATGTGCTTTCCTTCCTCAACTGAGAAACTTCAGTCATTATTGTTTCTACTGCTGGTTTTAGGAGGTTAGACCGATAGAAAACGTTGATACTGAGCAGTGTAAATATTTCGGCTTACCTGTAGTTCACACCTTCCTAGTTAAAACCAATAGTATGAAGATATTCTCTATTGTGTTATCGGAAGAGAAAAATTTATAAGCACGGGCATTTTGCTCATAGGCTGATAAAATATGAATTGCCGTTTTATATTTCTTCTATATTTTTCATCGTTATGTTCCAGCGTGAGTTCTAAAGGTAAGACATTCGTAATGTTGTCATATCACCTCACTTTACTTTTAAATGATCTATAGATAAATTATTTTTATCCTAATTCTTGAAATCCATTTTACTAATAGACTCAAAGTTTTAACATGTATTTCTGGTACAAATTTGGAAAAAAATCCCTTAATTTTCTCATTAGCAAACTTGATCTAATTTTACCTAATGAGCATGGTTTTTCAAACCAAATATCTTGCGTTTCGGGCACGCACTGCATCGTACGACGGTCCAACTCCCTGTGATTACTAGACGACACACGACACCGTCCGATGATTGTCGGGAGCAGCCTGCACGCGCGTCGTTGTTGCGTTTTCCATAGAATCTCGTCGGCCTATGACCGTCTGGGCGTATTGAGAGCCATGCTTTACAGTCTCCCACTATGCTACAATTCTCGGTAAACCCTGAGACATTTGTCTCAGGTAAACGTCAATCTAC
>NW_022728334.1:736187-773651 GCF_011630105.1 Anneissia japonica | reverse complement strand
CAATAATTTAAATAAAAATTAACATCGAAAGCAATAGCAAGTCTTGTAGATATAAAAACGGACATTTCTACCACATTCCTTCTCCGTTAGTAGATTATTTCAGTTTTATATTTTATCCACGCATAAATTCTTTCCGTCAGAAAGTCTCTTTGTATCGGAAATGCTTAGGCTATGATACCAAGGTCTTTTATCTGACAAAGTTCCTTGATGATACATTATTTTAAAATCTAAGTTGTGGAGGCACTCAGCTGTATCAACTGCAATGAATAATAATTGTAGGCCTATTATATATCAGTAACAAAACCGTATACCTGCCTTTCTTTCTTTATATGTCTGTTATTTATTGACAGAATGTCTCACTCAGCTAATTTTCTGGTTTTTAGGAGAGTCTTTAAAACATGAGCCCAACTGCAGTACAATTTACATAAAATACTTTAAAATATAGCAGTGCAACTCAGATTTATGAAATAAGAATGACTAAACATGTCTTTAACAGTTAAGCAATATTTTTTTTCCGATTTTATGTCGTGCGGTAAAGAGTTGTTTGTGATATTGCGTCGTAGCGACGAAGTACCCTCAAAACCAGGAAATAATTATGGTTATCGTGAATGTGCTTTCCTTCCTCAACTGAGAAACTTCAGTCATTATTGTTTCTACTGCTGGTTTTAGGAGGTTAGACCGATAGAAAACGTTGATACTGAGCAGTGTACGGTACATATTTCGGCTTACCTGTAGTTAACACCTTCCTAGTTAAAACCAATAGTATGAAGATATTCTCTATTGTGTTATCGGAAGAGAAAAATCTATAAGCACAGGCATTTTGCTCATAGGCTGATAAAATATGAATTGCCGTTTTATATTTCTTCTATATTTTTCATCGTTATGTTCCAGCGTGAGTTCTAAAGGTAAGACATTCGTAATGTTGTCATATCACCTCACTTTACTTTTAAATGATCTATAGATAAATTATTTTTATCCTAAAATCTTGAAATCCATTTTACTAATAGACTCAAAGTTTTAACATGTATTTCTGGTACAAATTTGGAAAAAAAATCCCTTAATTTTCTCATTAGCAAACTTGATCTAATTTTACCTAATGAGCATGGTTTTTCAAACGAAATATCTTGCGTTTCGGGCACGCACTGCATCGTACGACAGTCCAACTCCCTGTGATTACTAGACGACACACGACCTGTCTCTTATACACATCTAGATGTGTATAAGAGACAGATTCTATCCCTTTTCAGTCATACCTATCCACCAGATTAAGACACTTCAAAGTAAAACTGTTAATTAGATACCTTGCTGTGAACAAACTACTTTTTTCAAATTGGTATTATTCATTTTGATAGATGTACATTTTCTGACATTAAGAATGAGAAAATTCAACATTTTTGGGTGGGAATATACTTAAGTTGTTAGAATTTAACTTTTAGATACGGTAATCCTTTAGAACCTACAATTAAAAATGATGGTTTGGGATGCTTAGATAATAATACGTTTAAAGTTAAATTTTGCAATTTTCACTGAAAAATATTACATCTATTCTTGTAGGTGCAAACTCAATAACAATGCTTTTGTAAAAATGCTAAACATACAAAGAGAAACTGAAAAATGTATTGCTTACGTAAGAAATACTATTAATAATCAATGGAAATGTACCGTAGATGGGAAAATATTAATATGTTTCAAATTTTGTGACAACATTATGTGAATGCAAAACTCAATAATTTGGAAGATTTCTTGATATGAAATCTACTGAAATACTTGTGCATGCTTTAATTTCATCTAGGTTTGATTTTTGTAACTCTCTACTTTTTGGAATCTCTGAAAGACTCGTTAAACGTATCCAGCGCACCCAGAACACTGCTGCTAGGATATGCACAGGGGCGATGAAATATGACCACGCTTCTCCCCTACTTCATAAACTTCACTGGTTGCCAATCAAGCAATTGTTTTTAAATTGTTAGTTCTCACCTACAAAGCGATATGTTTTAGTCATCCGTCCTACTTAAATGCCCTGCTTACTAAGTATACTCCATCTCGCCGTCTCCGTTCATCTTCTCGAAATCTCCTTTCTGTTCCCAAATATTCTACCAAAACCTATTTTCAATGCACATTCTCCCTTGCCTCTGCTTTTATTTGGAAACAGCTTCCTATTTATATAACTACTTCTTCTAATCTCTGCAACTTTAAATCGTAAATTAAGACCATATTGTTCTCCGAGGGTATCACACTTGCATAGTGCGCCTTTGATTTTTTTTGGAATTGGCGCCTTATAAATTCCTGATATTATTATTATTAGTCTTATTTAATTTGTTTTGACTTGATGCAATAACGGGTAGAGTTTGCGAAGAAGGAAAATAAAAAAAATAAAGCTTTACTTTAAATACAAATCTATGCAATGTAGTCCACTTGGATTTATATGGCGCTTTACCGAAATATCAAAGTGCCCGAGGTGTGCACTAAAGGGATCTTCGTGTCTGAGCTACTCGTTAAACCGGCACCAGCAATCTCTTGTCTGTCCACAGCAGGGGCTGTATGAAATTATCGTAACATTTGTATGATGTTTTAATAGAAGATTAATTAATGACAGTGGCTGAAGAAAAATAATTTTAATATTATGTATATTTAAAATCAAATATCCGCATATAAGGTGTTGGGAGTTCTTTAGTAGGTCTATCGCTTTTAACAGATGTGTATAAGAGACAGTCTCTAAATATTCAAAGAAAAATTCATTTAGATATAGGTTTTCTAAATTATTTTTAATTGGTCTTTGTATTTCCACAAAGTTGGAAAAGGAGTGTGCAAGTGGTGGATGGGGATGCCAGTGAACAGGATGAACTTCTATTAAAATTGGCAAAAGAACCAGGAAAGTCGGTAAATTAATTCATGATAAGTGTGTTTAGGTCTTTTTGAAAAAAGGGACTTCAAATGGAGTAGAATCTATTCTATCCCTTTTCAGTCATACCTATCCACCAGATTAAGATACTTCAAAGTAAAACTGTTAATTAGATACCTTGCTGTGAACAAACTACTTTTTTCAAATTGGTATTATTCATTTTGATAGATGTACATTTTCTGACAATAAGAATGAGAAAATTCAACATTTTTGGGTGGGAATATACTTAAGTTGTTAGAATTTAACTTTTAGATACGGTAATCCTTTAGAACCTACAATTAAAAATGATGGTTTGGGATGCTTAGATAATAATACGTTTAAAGTTAAATTTTGCAATTTTCACTGAAAAATATTACATCTATTCTTGTAGGTGCAAACTCAATAACAATGCTTTTGTAAAAATGCTAAACATACAAAGAGAAACTGAAAAATGTATTGCTTACGTAAGAAATACTATTAATAATCAATGGAAATGTACCGTAGATGGGAAAATATTAATATGTTTCAAATTTTGTGACAACATTATGTGAATGCAAAACTCAATAATTTGGAAGATTTCTTGATATGAAATCTACTGAAATACTTGTGCATGCTTTAATTTCATCTAGGTTTGATTTTTGTAACTCTCTACTTTTTGGAATCTCTGAAAGACTCGTTAAACGTATCCAGCGCACCCAGAACACTGCTGCTAGGATATGCACAGGGGCGATGAAATATGACCACGCTTCTCCCCTACTTCATAAACTTCACTGGTTGCCAATCAAGCAATTGTTTTTAAATTGTTAGTTCTCACCTACAAAGCGATATGTTTTAGTCATCCGTCCTACTTAAATGCCCTGCTTACTAAGTATACTCCATCTCGCCGTCTCCGTTCATCTTCTCGAAATCTCCTTTCTGTTACAGGCATTAATATCATCACCATCGCCAAAGGAGCCAATGGCCTTGTAGATCACAACATTGTCTGCATAAAGTAATTTATTAGATTGTGTGGAAAACGGTATGACAATAGTAAAATTGTTGAATAAAACGGGACCGAGAACACGGTCAACCCTGAAAAAACGTGAAAGTTGAGATAACCCCATAAAAGCAATTCGTTGAGGCCTACCCAAAAGAAAAGATAAAACCAGTGCAAAACAGGGTCACAGAGCCCAACGTTTGAGTGCCTCAAGCAGAAGATGTTTACTAACCCGATCGAAGTAAAGGCCTTAGTAAAGTCTAAAAGGAAGGCATCAATCGGTGATGAGGTTCGTTCTTAGAATTTTTGAATTTGCTATACTATCTTGTTAGTATCGAATTGTATGCTTACACATTTTAAATTTTTGTAATTAGCATCAATACTTCCAATAAACACTACATTTAGTGTCACTGCAAGCGTCGGAGAACGTCTGGTGATTGGCTTTACTGGTCTGGAGTCCATTGCCAAAATTAAATGGAGAAAAAATGATAAAATCATTAGGTCATCTACAAACGCAAACACGTTGACTTTTAACTCGATAACTGTGGATAACGCGGGAATATACGAAGCATATCCAAGCGGACAACGGTTGCTAAGACAGCATTCTTTCATCAAAGTTATTGTTCGAGGTAAATTAAATGTTTATATATTTTCTAATTTATAATATTTAAATTTACAGACAGGTCTTTATTCATAATGTTTCACAGTATTTAGTAGCCAGTGGTGCGAATTTATATATGTAACATAAAATGTAGAACATTTTTACCCCAAATTAATGATGAGAGTAGCATTACAGTATTGCGATAACGTCTATTTATTACTAATCTCAATGATTTAATTTCTGGATATTTCAATACAGACTACCGGTATGCCTTATTTTTTTTCCCTTTTTAGCTTGTCCGTCGGGAAAATGGGGACCACCGACTTGTTTAGGAGTATGCGACAACTGCTACCACGGAGGTGTTTGCGAAGTGGAAACAGGAATTTGCATCTGCCCTCCTGGTTTTATGGGCAGTAATTGCCTTACAGGTTTAATATATCATCACATTGATTCTAATTAACAATAACAAAAATTTCAGATATTTTACATTATACACACATACATACATAGGTCTACATACATACATACATGCATAATATACACACATGGGCCTACATACATACATACATACATACATACATATATAGGCCTATGTTTTTTTTTGTTATGACATTCGCCTTGACTGCAAGAAGCTGCAGGTTCTAATGCAGGGTCAGCCCACATTAGTGTTATGTAGCTGAGCCCTGGAACTGTGATTAGGCCAAAAAAAAAACAAAAAAAAAATTATTATGTTGCGGCCAGACGCCCGACCGACCAAAATTTTACGAAATTCAAGGTCGGCATTTTATTTATTTTTTTCTACAACGAACAATATCTTTGTTTTTTGTGAGCTAATAAGGCTGTAATAGCTTTGGACTATGCTAGTGGGCCATGGCATAGCCTATTTTGCTGCATGGTACCCGATGCGAATAAAAGATTGCTGTTTTATTTGTGTATTTTCTACTGTTTTAAGGGTAAACGCATTTTTGCGACCTACCGACCTACCCATTTTTTTGGATTTTCCCAAAACGTGGCCAACACAAACATTTATTATTTTTTGGCCTTATGAGATGGTTTATCAATTAAGAATCCTATTAATGTCTGAACTATTATTTTATTATATTATCAATTAAGAGTTCCGTCATCTATTCCAAACTATTATTTATTAAGACGGTAGCCTGACATAGTTTATGGTCGTAGGAAAATATGGCCGGAAAAATATCCCAGTAAAAATGGCCCACGGTAAAAATGGCCCCAAATTACTGAATTTTACCATTGGGGCCATTTTAACCTGTCTTTTAGGGCCATTTTTACTGGGGCCATTTTTCAGTGATCACTCTTTCTGGGGCCATTTTTTCCGTACACTAACGTTTAAAGTTAAAAGTAACCTTGTCTTCAATCATCTATTCCAAACTATTATTCATTAAGACGGTAGCCTGACATAGTTTATGGTCGTAGGAAAATATGGCCCCGGAAAAAATATCCCCGGAAAAATGGCCCAGTAAAAATTACTGAATTTTACCATTGGGGCCATTTTAACCTGTCTTTTAGGGCCATTTTTACTTTGGCCATTTTTTTCAGTGGTCACTCTTTCTGGGGCCATTTTTCCCGTACACTAACGTTTAAAGTTAAAAGTAACCTTGTCTTCAATCAGTAGACAAGGACACAGAGTGTGGCCACATACAGGATAGCTCTTAAAATAATGTAGTCTACTGGTAATTTATTAATTTTATGGAATTAATGATATTCAAGTGAATGGTGTATATTTATTGGTAAACACATTATGATATATCAATGCACAGCAGTAGACTTATTACCAAAAGGTCGCAAAGGTCTCACAGAATGGCAAATAAGCATCAGTAAAATATGAGTAACGTATGGATTACATGTTTATTCAATTAGCTTGATTTATTTACTAAGCACTACTTCTAGAAAAGCACTTTAAATTTGTTGCATGTTTGGTTATTTTTCACCTATTTTTTTTAATACTGCGCAAGGCTAATGCTACGCCTGTTTAAATTAAAATCTCTGGTACTAATAGTATTCTTTGACTTGTCTTTCTTTTTAATCACAATTCTTACCACAGCGTGTGGTGGCAACAGATTCGGATGGAGTTGTGAAAAAAGATGCACATGGATTGAAGATCTCAAAGACCAGTGTAGATTTCAGATTTGCCTCCCCGATCCGTTTGGATGTCAGTGTGCTGCTGGCTTTACAGGCATAAGCTGCAATTCCGGTAAATTATTCAAATTTTACATTATAGCTTTATACAATATGTTTGTTAATCATATTGATTTTAATTTCATTTTATTTTTGTCACTAACCATGATATTATAACATTTCTTATTAGATAACAATTTGCCTCTCTTCACAACAGTGCTGCTGCTCTTGACTCACTCATGTGGAACAGAAATAATCTTAACACACCCTCGCTCATTTTAAGCTCTAGAGCAAACAATTCATGTGGTTGTGAAATTTCTTGGGGTTCTGTTTTTGTAAAATTGTTATAATATGTTTTTACTCATTATATTATCTGGCTTTTCGTGTCCTGTACATATAATTAATTTTAATGATTTTGTTCTTAAATAGGCTCTATATAAAAATGATAAATATACATATACATATACTGTTTATGTCTAACAGAATGTCCAGCTGGAACTTATGGGGCTGGTTGCAAACAAGTTTGCCACTGTAAATCAGCATCATGTAATCGGTACACCGGCGCATGCTCAGAGTGCATGAACTCATGGAATGGGGAATCATGTCAGAGTAAGATAATCATGATTTCACTTAATATGCTGATTTCAATGGCGACCATATTGAAATAATTATAATTTTCAGTGACAGATCCAGCAAATTGAATTGAGGTGATTAGGGAGGGAATTTTATAGATGCAGGATGCAGAACACCTCAGCGGGAAATGACACTTAATTTAATATAGGCCTACTTTTTTCCAATATTGTTCAAACTTTATAAAAACATTATTGGGGGGTGAAGCCGCCTTTGACTGTTGTAAGTATGTTGCAATTCTCTCCAAAATATTAGAAACTGCGGTACATATTTATGACCCCATATGTTTTACATGTTTCCTGGTATGACCTTGTTGAGAGAAATAGGAAGTGTAGAAAGTGAGTCGCATTTCCGCTGAAACAATTTATATTTTCTATTGCATTGTAAACAATTATAATGGTTTTTTTTAGACTCATATCATAAATATAGGTGCTACAAATTGACTTTATATAAAATTCGTTTTGTGCATGGTTTTTCTTTAAATTTAGAAAGCAGTTTAGTCATTTTACCCATTGTAATCTAAATTATAGCAGACTCGATTTCGTCGGTACTTGAATATTTTTTTTTATATATAATTATCAGTTCCTGATGTTTGTCCTGATGGTTATTATGGAGATCAATGTATTCAAAAATGTCACTGTAAGGATGACAAAAGTTGTGACAAAGATACTGGACACTGCATAAATGGCCAGTGCGCAGTTGGATATGCCCTTTCAGATGCAAGCATTTGTGAACGTAAGTGTTTATGGTTAATCTCCCACAAGCCAACACATCCTTCTATGTATTTTGTTCCCCGCTTACTTGTTATATTGACCTAATATATATAAAACACGTCTTCATTATGAATGAATTATTACTGTCATTATATTCATCATCATCATCATCGTTATCATCATAACCATCATCATCATCATCATCATCTTCATAATTATTATCATCATCCTTTAATTTTTATCATCAACGTGGACCTACTTATCATCATCATGTTCATTATTATTATCATCATCATCATCTTCTTCGTCGTCGCCATTATCTTCATCATCACTATTACCATCATCACTTTCTTTTTCTTCTTCGTCATTGTCATATCTTCAAAATCTAAATCATCATCATCATCGTCATCATCATCATCATAATTACCATTATCCTCATCATTATTATCACATAGTTGATAGCACGATGAATGATTCGGATGCCACTAAAGCTAGTTTCACGAAAATAAAAACATTGGAGTCAAATGTCATTGCCATGGCAATCACTGATTTTAGAGAGTTAGATCTGATTTTAATTTGCTCAGAACATCATATATTTCAACTTTATTTCAAAAATTGCATTGCAATTCATAATATTATTATTGACACCAGTTTTTAAATATCACCCAATGACGTGCAATGAAATAAAATTGTACTTGGTTTGGGAGTTATGACGAACGTATCAATGAAATACCTTTAATTTTAACATTCTGTATATATAAATTTAAAGTGAGACTTGGTCTTACAAAAAAATATCCCTGGTCATTATTCACATACGAGTTGGAACAATTGAATAGTTGTAAATTTTTAACTAATACTGATTGACCTTAATATACTGTACTTTGATAGAGCCTTACGATCTTAATAAATGTTAAGCTTACATTGCTAATCGTCACCAATGTAAGCGCACAACTGACATAAGAATTAAAGCTTTCAGTTAGTTATGATAGTTATGAAAAAAAAAGATAAAATAGGCCTAATAACAATTGAATTCAAAAATGGATGATTTGTCTTTCAATGCTTATTTTTTCATTAAACTTAATATGATCATTGTATTAGGCTGAACGAAATGATATAAAGGACCGTTGGTTCAAAAGGAGTAAATAATGATTTATATAAGAAATAACGATAAAAAATATAACAATTAAAGTAGAAAGTAATTGAGGTGGGTAAAATCCACACAAAAGGGAAAGAGATAGGAACCTCGGGTGAAAGTATGGTGCGTCCTAGACGGAGACTATTGGTATTATTATGTTTAATGTTTATTGTTAAAAATAAAAAAGCTGTAATTTTGTTTTTCGAATGAACACTTTGTATATCTATATATTTTGTTTGCTATTCGTAGACAGTTAAGTTGTATTAGTAATTATATACCATATTTTTCACATAATATTGTGTAGAAAAATTGTGGTTTTCGAAAAGTAGTAGAATGACTCGACTACTGCAATATTAGGAACTTAATGTGTACTTTTTCCCCGAATCATATGACCTATTTTCCGCTATTTTAAAATGATTTTACATGACCAGAAAAAAAATCCTTGCCAACAACCTGAATACAATGTTTGTAATCACGTTCATCGTGCATACAAAACCTGATGTAGCTAAAACAGAATTCTCAGTAGTTGTTATAGTTGTTATAACAACTCCATGGTCTAAAGGAAAGCTCATTTACTTTAATTTGTATTGTATAATCAACGTTGATACATTTGACACACTATCAAGAAATTGATTGTAGTTTTATAAATAAACTCTTATTAAGAACATTAAAATTATGTTAAATCTTGATTTTGTTTAAATTTAAAACTGTAATTGATTTTTATGTATTCCAACAGCATGCGTGGGGGATTCATACGGTGATGGTTGCAATGAGACCTGTAATTGCCCTTTGGATTATTGCCACAACGAGAAAGGTTGCTTGAGTGATTGTTTCGATTACTGGTTAGCGCCTTCGTGTACTATAGGTAGGCTGGACACTATAGTTATTTTAGAGGAGACCGAAAGATAAAATGACAATATTATGGCGGTAACAGTGTAAAAAACAAGAGGAAAAGGAGTAAGGGCAGAATGCTTTACATTCACCCAATTTATCTACTTAGTAATTGAGTGTACCATGTCAAGAAGTATCATGTCCAAAGTAGCTCTGTGAACGTAAAACTAAATGAAGTAATGTTAATACAGGTCACCAACATAATTTGTAACGGCACAGAAGCATATTCAGTTAATTTCCTCAATTTCGAAATATGCTTTTGAAAAGATGCCCTATAGGCATTGTTCTTACCAGTTTTGCTCAAGAACAGAGAGAAACATGTTACAGAGTGGACGAGCACCAGGCCCGTAGCGTGAATTAATTTGTGGGAGGTTCGTTTCAGTGGAAAGTGGACCCTTTGTAAACCATTATACAATAACTAATATTGTTAGCTGGGAAAGCTTAAGAAATGCCGACTTGAAATACTTCTGGTCTGTATGATCTCCGATACACTGGAGAACATTGTAAATATATCTACGAATATCAATTTTTCGTTTTTAAATGCGGACCTTCTCCAGTTTTTTGATGGTTCGTCGTAACCCCCTTAATCTCCCCACGCTATGGGCCTGAAGCAGGTTTGACAATAACTGAACACAGATGTTAGTATTATTGCTTAATAATGACCAAATCACGCAATTCGTATGTTATTTTGTGTCTAAAATACAGTACATTTATTGGTAAAAAATATATTTATGTGCTAAAACGTATTTATTATACATAAACCGTGTACGGTATCAATTATTGCTTTGAGACTTCCTCTCTAGGGATATAGGCCTATACGAGTGTGTGCCTGAAATTTCCAACCCGCCTCAACTCACTATAGTTGGTGCTGAGCAGCGGTGGCTCCATTCAAAAGAACAATTTTGGCATAAAAATGATATTGATTAGTGAAATATTGATCTGGCCAACCGGGCCGCTTTCTATGACCTTGTAATATAATAATAATAATAATAATAATAATAATAATAATAATAATAATAATAATTATTATTATTGTTATTATTATTATCATCATTATCAATATCATTATCACTATTATCACTATTATTATTATTATTATTAGTATTATTATTATTATTATTATTCTATCAGGGATTGTGGCCGTAGGATATGACAAATGTAATTCCGGCGAACCTACAAACTTTACTTGTTCAGTAACCGGTAACATAACTGGAGTCGACGTCCGTTTACAATACCAAAACAGTCTCTCATCTTCACTATCACCAGTTACACTATTACCAGTTACAGTGGAGACAACTGACGGTATTTTATTGGCCAGATTCATTGCCGATGCAGATATTACACAGAATTACAGGTGTCGGATTCAAGATGGCGAGTACTGGACGACTCGTGCTTTACATTTTGACGTTTATGGTAATGTAACTGTTGATCCATTAAAAAATGAATGTCGAGATTATTAAAATCTTTTTCTTGGATAATAAAATCCAAATTAATTATTAATAATGTGTGCAGTTAAAATTTTGAGCCAGTGGTAGATGTCTATAGACATAAAGGTGTGCAGATTATATTATTTCATTTGCTGGGTCTGTTGTAAACTATATATAATTATGCTTAACAATTAAAACATAATTTATATTTTTTGTATAAACCACTGGATTCATAAAACAACATAAAGATCTGCCTGGCTATAATGGCAAAGCGTCTGTCTTGAATTCAACTAACTCATCGGTGACGTTGAAATGGCGACCGTGGAGCATTGATAAAGGAGACACGGGTGATGGTCCAGTTATTGATTACGTCGTCTTCTATAAACGATCACGGGATCAAGAATGGAACTCTGTCCCCAGTACATCCGGAATGACGTCAGTAAAAGTGACGGGATTATCGGCAAATACTGAATACGAGTTTTCTGTGGCAGCCGTTAGACCATGCACCGGAGGTCGTGGAGAAATGGGCATGGTCTTAAATTCTACCACTCTTTGTTCACGTAAGTCATTCTTAATTACCTGTATTTTGTAGGTAAAAAGTGTGTAGTATTTCTTCAATTCAAATATTTACATTTTTAAAACACATTGACTAACACTGCTTAGGTCTTTCACAGCTCCTGGAACACCATTCACTACACTCACAAGTGGTGACATGCTGAGGCAACTTAATGTCAATTGGTCGGTACGTATTTATAGTGATGTTTAAAAATAATTCCGTTTTTTGTAATTGTAATAACCGATATCGGTATAATACCATCATCATCGCCACCAATCGTATCGTCTTCAATACCATCACTAATATCAACGTCATCAAATAAAAGTTGTCATAATACAGTTATCATCATCAATACCATCATCGTCATTCTCACTATCATCTTGTTAATCATAATGCACTTTGACTTTTCCCATCCCACGGTAAGTAACAACGTGTAATTTAAATCATAGGTTCCTCATGTTGATACCGATTGTCCGATCACTTCCTTCACAATTTATTATTCTGAGCTTGGTTTCGAAGATGATGAAACCCACATTGTTGTCAACGACACTGTCAGAGAGTACACTATCTTATGCCTGAATGCTTTCACGGCTTACAACGTGGAATTAACGTCAAGAAACAAAGATTTCGAAAGCCTCCGATCTTCAAATATGGCGTATACAACTGAAGAAAGTAAGCAATAATGTTATGATATTGACAAAAATTAAGGAACCTTGTAGGTATATTGACCCACTTATTAGGCGAAATATCTTCTGTAAAGTTATACAAAATTTAAGTTATGAATTACACTTCAGTAAGAAGTCTAGCATGATGTACAGAATAAGTGTAGATGTTAAGATGTAGGCCTACATTTCTGATGAGATTATTTTAAACCAAAATCGATTTCTCAAGATACAACTCCTCCACTACATAGGTTCATTACGCTCAGTAGATCTAGTAGAATTGTTGGTCACTTTTAAAAATGCAAATCGCCATAAAATTAATTTCTTCTAAGTGTAATAAGCCTGTTCTACAATAACCAGCAACGATATATAAATTTTCACAGTTGCTTTTTTAAACATGTGCAAGTATATATTATATGTTTTTGCTATCTTCATTGTATTGTTGAACCAGAAAAACAAATATCAAATGCATTGTGATGACAAAATAATAAATGAATCTTGAATATTATTTCATAGTTATCACCATTAAAAAGGTACCAGTACCGTTGCAAAGAAACTGGTCGACAACACTCAATACATGAATTATAAATTTGATTGATTATTGTTCGTTAAAAATGTTTTACGTATTATTTAGGATAGTTATCAGTGTTCACATTTTAAATACAATTGACTTTAAAAATAGAAGCGGTGCCACCAATAGTTTCCATGTGCAGTGACTCTCCGATAACACTTCAAATTGGAACAAACAGTATGGGAATCTTTGGCAATGTCACGCACTTTAACATCAGATATAGAGAGGAAAATGTCAAAGACGAAACATGGCAACTGGTGAAGCTAGCTTCAAAAAATGGTTCTGCTACTTGGATTGGGAACGACCTCACAGCGGGAAAAGTGTACGTGTTCGAGGTACAGTCATGTAAATTCTAGCCAAATACCAAGTAGCTTTCACAATATTCTTACTCAGTATTTATACCTATCAGGTTATTTAATAGATCAGTTGGTAGAGGAGCCAAACGGTTTTATTTTCGAAAAATATTTAACATGTAATTAAGAATTTGTATATGCGTCAAAGAAAAATGTCGATTTTTTGGCGAGAAAAGTGCCTAGTAGTACAGTAATTGACAAATAAATATTATCATGAATAACGCATTTACTTTTTATGTTAAGGTCAGGGCCGTAAACCGCCTTGGTGAAGGCCGGTGGAGTAATACCTTTTCTGCCATCTCACGCAGAGGTGAGTAAAATGCTCATACACATAATTACAAGTTTAACAAAAGCATAAACTTAATTTATTATAAAGTGTATTATAACAAAGAAAAATATAAATTATAATTATTCTATCATATAATCTAATTGGCTGTTATACAACAGGTATGGCCTAGGGTCTTAACCTTTTAGCCTAATGTCAATTTTCCGACCCCCCACAACTTGGTAAACATAAATTCCAAATATTTAATATTGTAAATGTTAAAAAGACAATGAAATCTTTGAATAGTGATCATAACTCCAATGCTCTACAATATTAGTGCGACAAACCACAGCAAGAAGAAAGAATATGTCAGTTTATAATTTAGACTTGATTACTTTTGTCGTCAACGGTAGGTATATATCCGGGGCGTGTGTAAGACTTTGCCAGTATGACAGTGTACAACCATTAGCAAGTTTTTAGAATATGGCAGCTCTAAAAGCCCTGTATTTACACTCTTATAATTTAAAATGTTTTTCTTATTGCATTTACCATGTGATTGAACCTAAATTTGCGCGCATACCTTACCTTTATGTAGTGTTTAGATATAGTAACCATATTGATTATTTTCATGTAAGGTACAATTCCGAACCTCGTTGTCATCATATGTATCTCTCTTGCTCTTCTGATTTTATTGATTTGCAACGCTTTCTTCTTGATTTGTTGCTGGTAAGTTATATTTGTATATAAATTACATTACTTTATCTAATACTACTAATAATAATTGTAGTAGTATGAATTATAAATAAAATAATGCGTTATTTATATTGCGCATATTGCAATAAAATGCCATGCTATGTCCATTCACCATTTGACCAGTTGTTGGCAAAGCCCACAAAAACCGACCCAAAATCCAAAAACAATCTAATGTGAGCATACGATATTCAATCATAATGAACAATATAAATAAAGACAAAAAAAGTTTACATTTTAGTTTGTGCTTATCAAGTTAGAATCTCTACCGAGTTCCAGTAGTATGTTTTGATTTTTTAACGTATATAATGTACAAACATTGCATTATTATTGTTTATAGCCTTGTCGTTTCAGTGATCAAATTTTCTTTTTATGCTGTGTTCTTCGCTGTAAACCTTTTGTTGACTTGTGTATTTTTATTTAATTCAATCTCTGGAAGTAATGTTCTAATGGATATTGGATGATCTTTATTATTTAAAAAAAATGTTTACAACATTAATTAATAATTGTCAATGTAATTCGTATTCTGATGTTTATGTTCTTTAATTTAATACTCCCAAAATTACAAATCAGCATGGTTGCCACTCCTCGTTTCAGGATAATGCGACCTGTTTCTAGTAAGGAATTGGAACAGAGCAGAGATCATTTTTCAATGAAAAAAAAGTCTACACTGGAACAGAAAAAGGTAGAAAAAGAAGCGGTAAAGAATGATGACACAGAGAGCTACTATAAAGAAATAGACACTGATGATTTTGAGTACGAGATCCCCAAAGAGGCCGTTAACACCACAAGGTTGATTGTATTGATTGTATATTATATATCACCGGTTTTACAATTACATTATAATAAACATCTTACAAGTTTAGGTTTATATCTTACACTGTTTACTTTATCTTTAGTTTACTTTTTGACAAATGAAAATATTAAGAATATAGAACGACCAAGAAAACATGCTGAAAAAATGCAAGACTTCCAATTTTCTGACCTCTCATTAGTACTAAGAACACTTAGTCCAGAAAACCATGCAAGATCCGACGCACACACTACATTGTTAAATTCTCGACCAATCCGGCACTCGCTTCAGACAACCCTTAACCCCTAACTTAATCATGGGTTGCGCCAGGCCCTAACCCCACCCCCCATCGGGGAGAAAAAGCACAATTCGCCGGGGAGAAAAAAAATTACATGTATTTTCTACATATTATTAGACTCTAAAATCGATTAAATAAGCCTTTGAAACCCCTATTGTCAAAATTTTCGAGGCTTCGCCCCCTGGACCACTTTCGAAACCTTTTAATCGTCGAAGCTCGACCACGCCCACTTTGCTTTCGTCGAGGAAATCGGAGCCCCTGGTTGGGACCTCCCCCCTCCCCCGTCGGGCAAATCCTGGCGCCACCCCTGAACGTAATTCATGTGTTTAATAGTAAGTATACCGTAAGTAAAGTGCTATGATGTGCAATGCAATATGTGTATTATGTATTGAACAAGATTCTTATTTTAATTTCAGGATACTGAAATCTGCTAATGATGACCGTCATTATTCTGAACCAATTTCAAATGATTATTCAGAAACAATGTTTTCTGCATATGAAGAGGAAATCGTAGAAAACGAAGTGTTCAAGAAAGGTGACACAGAAAGTATATATGAAGAGATGGATAATAAGGACTACGAGACGTCGATAAATACTTAAAAGAAAGTGGCGTAATACAGGGCATTCACTGCGTCGTATGACCGTCGTACGACTTAAACTCCGCTGATTATCGGTGGCAGTCTAAACTCATCGTCATTAAAAACGATCCGTCGCACGTGCGTCGTGGCGTTGCGTATTCTCCATTGAATCGAGTCGGCCGGCGGGCGCCGCCTGATTGCCCGGTATTACTGTGAGCCCTCACTGGCTAAAGCCGGAGTCCCAGACCTTAAAGTGCAGTCCGGGATATACATTAACCGAAAGGTCCACTGATTAATCTCAGATAAGAAAGTATAATACATACTCCAAGTATTGAAATACACGCCATCGTGTTGGGATTCAATATTTCGACATTAATTATGTCATCATCAGGAATGAAAAATTATCCATATTAGCACGCTTATATGCACTAGCACCAAAAGTGTTTAATCAATCAAAACATTACCTCTAGTAGGTGACATAGCAGTGATTTAAACAAAAGATCAAAGCATTCTTACTCCACTGATCAAAGCTACCTAAAAAAACAAAGAAAGCTCCTTTGAAGTCTGAGCCCATTGTTAAGCAAAGGGTGTTGTCTACGTATAGCAAACGCTTCTTTAAACAATAGGATAGACCAGTTTCGGGAGCTGTCAATAATTTTAGTACTAGAAAATATTAAACCTAATTTATTACTTACATACAGACATTATCATTTTCAAGTATACCCTGTAAGCCTAAAACATATTGGAATGCCTCACAGTTTTTAACATGGTCAAATATAACACTATCAGATCGTAAAGAATGTTCTTTAAGTCTAGTTATTAAGCACCTATTTGTGTTACCAATATAATTACTATAACAGCCTGGACATTTAAAATATCAGAACTTCTGTACTCCTTTTAGGGGTTTAATCTTTAGTAGATATAAAATGAGAAACATTTTTATACTGCCATAAATTTTACCTCTTTAATTAAGTGTTTCTTTCCTTTATTTAAACATCTACGTAAAATAAATTCACCTGGATTTCCTAGATAAGGCAATCTAACCCAAATCTTAATCAAGCTATCATCAGTAGGCTTATGTATACATTTAGGTTCATTTAATTTATTAAGTACATTATTATATTATGGGGCATGAGTGTTGTTCCATGTGCTTAATACCACTGACCGGGGGTAATAATGTAAAGCGCAGAGGTTAGTCTACAATATGCGCTATATATTATTAACAACTTTTAAAGGGTACCCATTCCAAGACATAAACTTCCTAATGTTACTAAGCTCTGCTTGAAATTTATCTGGAGTACACAATCTATGGGCTCTAGAAACTAAACTACGAATCCAGGAGATCTTATGGTTCCATGGAGCAAAGCTATCATAATGGATATATTGACCTGTAAGTGAATTTTTACGATATATACGGTACCGTACTCATGTTTCCTACACTGTTGTTAAATTGTAAATCCAGAAAATGTTCTATGTCACTGTTTTCAAATGATTCAAATGTAAAATTAATCTGTCTATGAAAAGCATTAAAGTAGCTTAGAATTTGAGGAAAATCATTGGGCTTCTAGTACTAGACTTGCCACAAGTCTCTTATACCCAGTCAGCAGCATGCAGACTGGGTTTTGTTTCCGAGCAGTTTCTTCTTTACCCAGTCAGCTGCTGACTGGGTTTTGTTTCCGAGCAGTTTTACACAGTCAGCAGCATGCTGACTGGGTTCTGTTTCCGAGCAGTTTCTTCTTTACCCAGTCAGCAGCAGCTGACTGGGTTTTGTTTCTTAGCAGTTTCTTCTTTCTTTCTTTCTTTCTTTCTTTTAATTAAAACTTGGTCAGTAGGACCGGTGCCACCCCCCATTTATGTGTTGTTCACAACTTGCGGTCAAAAGTCACATAAGGTGCATTAGCGTCAAAAAACCAAAAATCGTATAAAAGACTACTTGTCTCACAAATAACGTAGCACAGTCTTTTCCTTTGCACATATACATTGGCATAAGGCAGGATCTATAGGGTGTTCAAGGATAAGGGGTCAAAGGTCATTAAGGGGTAATTTTTATCTTTTTTCTGGCAATAATAATAAGCAAAAGTTTACCTGACCGTTTTCAAGAGGGGAAAACCTTGAATTTTGAAGAACAAAGTCATTAGACACCTAGCTCAAAAGTCGAGAAAGGTCATTTCCCTCCATCTAGAAATCAAAACTTTCCCGGGGGAGGATCCCCGTATCTCCTTTCGTTTTTGGAAAAAATGTTGACCCCCATATCTACGTGATTCATATTCCCATTCATCTTATAAGTGCCCCCCCCCCAACTTTGAAAAACGTTCCGCCGGCCCTGTTTAGGTCTTTTTTTTCCTACCAAAAACACCCTAGGAGAGTGCTATTCATAAATCCACTTAGTGAGAAATACTGAGAACACTTGTAATTTACTCAATGTTAATATACAGTAGCGGATTTTTGTTGTTTGACGACTTTTTGACGAACGGATTTTAGATATTAGATTTCCTTTTTGCGGATTTTGTGAGTTTTATGCTCGATATTGCTGAGAAAATTTATCTTTTGAAATGGTGTACGTTTATGAGCCTTTGCATGTTGTCAAAGATTATGTTTGAGATGTTCGTCGAAGAGGCACTAAAACCCACAGCTGTGAGTAGATGAATTATTATTTTAATGACACATTTTATAGTTGCATATTGCAGGTACCCTGTATATTAAAATTTCTTTTAAAAGACATGCACCTATTTTTTTTTTGTTTTTGTTTTTGTTTATTTATTTGCTACTGAAAACCACCATGCTATATAGTCAAAATCGACTTAATGCAAACTCATATTCCTCAAATGTGCTGGGCTTCATGGGGGCTTCGCCACCTTGCACCCCACCAGGGGCTCAACCCCTGGACCCCGCTGGGGCCCTAGGCGGCCCCCCTGGCCCCCAGCCTAGGCCTGCTCGCATCGCTCGCAGGCTGCGCCCCCCCCCCCTTTTGTGGCAGGCTGGATCCGCCCCTGGCTTGCGGGGTGAAGCGGTTGTTTTCTATCAGGTGACCCCGTTCATACGGTCGGTGTCAGCCTTATAACAAGCGCTTGTTCGATAACTACGATATTACCGGTGTAACTTAAACTTTCGGAATGGGTTTAATGGGTCATAAGTCTTCATCAACATGTCAATTTTGAATTTTGCAAGCTGTGTACTTAATTGGCTTACTATTTAAAAAATCATAGAAGTTTGTTTTTCAAATTGAAAAATATACATATTTTATGTAGTTAATTGATTACCGTATTAAATTCACGGGCGTATCCGGGAGGGTGTGTGTATAAGAGACAGGCTCTAATCCCTCAATTAAATTAAATAGACCTGCTCATAGTAATCAATGATCAGTAATGTGAAAAAAAAACTATATGTGAAATGTAAGCCACCCTCTTTTTATTATGATTGACTGAGTGACGCTTGCCCCTCACCCGAATTTCGAATGCTGGGCGTAGAGTAATCTAACAATTCGAACCGAAAAAACTAAAATCACACTAAAATCATTGGCTTAAACAACGCTATTAAAGGAAATTTGACCCTAGGTTAATAAATCATTTTATTAATGAGTATAATAATAGGCATTTCATTGTTAATGAAATCAATTGTTAATTTAGAAAAATGATTAAAGTTGAAATAAAAAAGTATTTTGTTAGGCCTACAATGGTAACTCTCTGGTTATTTGTCTCGGGGTAGCAAATTAAAACACTAATTTATCACAGTATTATTTGGTATAATCAGGGAAAAGTGTAAATTAGCTCTTCCCTAGTATAATACAGTTTATCCTCCATGAAAGAAGACCACCTCCCGTGAGCGACCGCGACAACCTTTTGAATTTTGTATTTTTCTTATGATTTACTTCGCGTAAGCGACCGCAGTAAAAGTCTGTAATATAATCAGATTATTACAAACAAATACAATCAGATTATCTAACAAGTCGAACCAAAAATTTGACGCAGCGATGGTACACTCTCGTCAAACTACAATTATATACTTAAACAACGCTATTAAAGAAAATTTGACCCTAGGTTAATAAATCATTCCATTTAATGAGTATAATAATATGCATTTCATTGTTAATAATATAATAATTTTCGACTTATATAAACTAATATGCCTCTACGCGCTTTACATTATTACCCCCGGTCACTGGATCAAGCACATGGAAACACTCATCCCCCATAATGTTGCAGCTGTATGTAATGTAATCAGCGCATGGTTGTGTTTGAACCTACCAGGTACCCACTTGTACTCCTGTGTGGAGAGAGACAACCGTAGATAAAGTGCCTTGCCCAAGCGAAGTTTTGAACCTCCGACCTCAAGGTTGAGAGTCCAATTCACAACCAATGCCCCAACCACTTAATGAAATCAATTGTTAATTTAGAATACTTCGTAACAACAAATCAACTGGCATTGGAAATATTATCAATGAATATTGTTTATTTGGTATAAATACTTAGAATCAACAAAAATGCTGATAAACTTTAAGTTTACAAAAGTTCTACAATTACAACATTCAAAATACAAAAGATAAAGATTAATATGAATCGATTGCCAAGTGCACCGGTACAGGCATTTATAATGCGCCTCTTCCTTTAAGTTAGAAAAGTGGTCACTGGGACCACACTCTGTTCTGCTGGTAATCACCGCAGGAGCAGGAGACCCCACAGAGCCCACAAATGTAAAAATCTACCACAAATGCAAAAATAACCACAAATGTCAAAACATTCCACCCGCAAATGTCAAAATAACTGCAAATGTCATAAAATGTCAAACACAAATGTAAAAATAACCACAAATGTAAAATAAAAATCGCCCACAAATGTAAAAAGCTGTTTAACCACAAATGTAGTAACATTTCATCTACAAATGTAAAACTTTCTATTTTTGCCTTAAATGTCATAACATGTCAACTGCAAATGTAAAACTTTTCCCAAGCACTTAAATTCTTAAAATATTGAAAGACCCTAATTAACTGTTATAGTAGAGCAGCTAAGGCCCAAGCTGTGCACTTTTTACTTGGCACAAAATATCTTTGATATGTGTATATTTAAAAAAAATGTTTGCCAATAGTTTCTGACACGCCTACTATGGCCGCCAATTTTAATTATAAGGCCCATCTAAAAGAAGGGATCATATATCTTGGCAACGGATAATCGTAGAGACTTAATTTTTTTCTCAAATTGTTTGGAACATACATGTTTCTATTTGCACTAATGCAATGTTTTGTCCAAAAGTGACCGGAAATGACATTTATAAACTTTTACTTACAAAACTTACAGTACGGTATATCCCTATCGCTATAACCGTTAATCATAGAGTCCTAATTTTGGCCTTAAATTGTTCAGAACATGCATGTTTCTATTTGCACGAATATAACCTTTTGACCAAAAGTGACAGGAAATGATCCTTCTGACCTTTGACCCTATGTATAACTGTAGCATATATATCTTAATAACTGTTGGTCATAGAGACCTAATTTTGGCCTCAAATTGTTTCAGAATATGCATGTTGCTATTTGAACAACTGCAACATTTTGTGACACGAAATGACATTTCTGACCTTTGACCCTAGGTACCTCGTAGCATATGTATATCTCCATAACCGTTAGTCATATGGACACTTAAGTTTTTTGGGGAAATAATGTATACGTATATATTTGCTTTTAGTCCGAAAGTGATCGGAAATGACATTTCTGATATTTGACCCTAGATAACCAGCATAATTATACATATCTGTATATCAGATATATATGCTCTAATCTATAGGCTCTATTGAAGAACTTTGTCCCATGGTCAACGGATATAGGCTATATCTAACATCTGACTTAACTACCTTAAAAGATCGATCAAATTCTTTATAAATTTACTCACAGTTTTACTTCTCTAAAATTGTAGGGTCTTAAATGCCTGAAAATGCTTCTATTTACCTTAACTGAAAATTTTGTTGGAGAATACTGAAAATGCTTACTTTGATCTTTGACCAAAAACACTCCATATTCATTTTATTAATCATTTATTTATTTTATTTCACCCAACAGCGTGAACTTCAATAACAGGGAGCATAAATATAATACAATATAAAATCATGAGAAACCTTAAAAAATTTCTTACCTTCAATATTATTTTTGTTTTATTAACATAAGAAAAAACGTTTCTTCTATAATCTATATGATAAGCCTGCAGCTGTAATACATTGTATTGATTGGTAAGGTGGAGACGCCACCTTAAGTGTACGTGCGACTAATAAAATGTAATTAATGATTTGTTTGCTTTTCTAATATTTTTATTATAACTGCATAATAAACAAAAATATCAAATTACATTTATTCTCGTGCTTTCTTTTGACAAACATTTGTTTGAATAAAACAGTTTATTTCAAGTTGTTTATTCAGTACATATAATAGTTCATTATAGACATGTTTTTAGCCATAACCACATCCCAGAAATCCTGGGATACCGGGATTTCCAGCTGAAAATAGAATGCCTTTAACCATAAGTAGATTTTAAATAATATCCTCCAAAGACGATGGATGTTTGTGCTGCCTACTGGCAATTTTTTATATGTTTACATAGGTTGCGGTAACATCCAGGGACATCCCATTTGAGATTATGTTTCACTTCACCATTACCATCCATGAAAAGGGAAGTCATTGTAATGACGTGTAGGGTATTCTTTTAGATATTTTCACTATTTAAGAAGATTCTGATGCCAGTTTGTTACCCAAGGGAGTTCAGCGAATTGTGAGTTTGCTATTGGTTATTGTTTAAAGTTATATAAGTTGTATTGTCATTGTATTTGCATCGTAGGAGTGTAGCGGGCCTAACCTATGTTTTACACTGCAGCCATTTTCCGCTACCTATATAGATAAGAGTAGCCGGTGAGGAAGTAGTCGTAATCATGTTTAACTTAATTTCATTCATAACGTCAGAATCATATGAGGCCCAAGCCCAAAGGAAAGCTTAATTAACACTATTGTTTAATCATAATACTGTAATGATATATATTTTTAATGCTATAGAGTTTAACATAGTTGTTAGTTAATTGGCGTTTATTACCGAGTACAATAACATTACTCGACGAGTTACTCTATGCATGGAGGTATAAAAATATATACCTTCATGCTCTATGGTATTATAACCGCGTGTTAGTTTATGCCCGAACTCGAGCGGTCCTATTGAGGGCGCTCTATGCCAATGTTTATATAGATACAGTAGTACTGGATTTATATAGGAGTAATACATGCTGAGTTGTATTTTCTCTTTGTTTATTCCCAGTTACCGTTTGTTCTTTGAGTGCTTAATAAAATGCAGAGTTTGAATAGCAGTCTACTTTGTTTCTTTTGCGGGTGCTTAAAAACAAGTGGTTATCTAGCTGGATAGCGGTACAGCTGAGTTACCAGCATAATGTTTGACAGATGTTTTTATGGCTCCTCGAGCCACAAAATCAGAAATGCAAATATTTATCTTTTTGTTTTTATTTATATATTCATTAATTTGTTACTTTTATTTGAGGTGGCATTTCTACAATACCGTACAAAGTATTCACACTGAGGTTTTAAGTTATATCAGACAATTGTGACCAAAAGACCAAAAAAGGTCTGTAAACTCGTACTCTATCAAAATAGTTTTCAATGTAAATGTATAGAGCACATAATTAACTTTAAAATGAGGGCTCAATGATCTCAATCGGACAATTATAAGTAAAGTTAAGGTATTTTGAACTATAACTATTCCCTATAAACTGGCCTATATAGTTCTGAGATAAAAAGGCTTTATAAGTACTGAAGAAATAGAAGAAAAATCACAGCAGGAGTCACAGAAACTCCATAGAAACAACACAGTTCTCATTTGGCTATTGCGATGACATTTTCTACAGTTGCTGGAAATAGGTTGGGGAACAGACATTTTTTATTTTTAATTCCATATCCCCAGGGTTTAATTAGTGATACACCGGGGCAAATTGATTATACCTTTATAAAGCTGAAGCATCCTGATTATTGCATCCCCAAAGTTCTGATGAATTTCAAGATATGAACTGCTTCGTATGTTTTGAATTCAAGGTTATTTTCTTCATTCTGGTATATACTAAATATATAGTCCGTACTCTGCTATGCTCTACAAAATTACTTTTGAAAGATATTTCTAAAACGGCATGCATGTTATAGTAGTATATATTATAGATTATTTGTTTTAACCATTTTGTACACGATTTGAATGACGTTGTGTAAAAATACGGTACTTCATCAATACGTTTTTTCTACATTGCTGAAAATAGTGCCGATGATTGTTCTATTGGCGTCAATATATTTTTAAAGTTTCAATAACCACGACTAGTTTCATACTCAACAGCAATCTACATCATTTCTGATCCGCTTGACTGCCAGAGGGCAAGATGATTGTTTACCAAACCTTTTCTTCGTACAATAGTACAATCGCACTACAAATACTTTTGAAACAAACTTTAAAGTTTGTTAAACTATTTTGTACACGATTTTGAATGATTTCATGAATACATTTAAATTTACTTCACTGCAAAAACTGAAATATTCTCAGTAGGTCTAGACTGGCTCTGACCATTTTACTATTTTGCATACGAGTACTAATAAACGTATTATCTGATAGTTTTCATTTATCTAGTTGGGGGTCTGAGTTTGTGTAGTGAATAAGTTTTCAATGGTCTAATGTACGTCTGAGGAGTTCTAATTTTTCTTTTCTTTTTCTAAACAGCCATAAAATAGGCGGTGGAACAATTCGAGAGTGATTAATTACATTAGGAATAATGAGAACGAAGTGGACCATCATAAATGGAGGCCAGGGGACCAGAAGAGTTCTGTGATAAGATAATTTGGCTTCATAGGCCTACCTTCCAATTAAAATATCTACAATAATTGTTTCATATGCGTTCCATTAATTTCGAGTAATGCTAATAGGCCTGTTAATGAAGCACCACGCTGCTACCATTGAAGGTGTTTCACTATTTGTGTAAGATTCTCTTGGTTCGTCTGGGTTTATTAATAGTTTTTAGTGAAAATAAGCGTGCGGGGCGGAGTGCGCCGGTAAGGATTTAATTGAATAAGATTTTTAAATATTTTTAAAATCAATATTTCACACGACGCTCCTCTCAAGGCACAGCCTTAGCATCAAGGAGCCTCCAAACATATCAGAACTTTATTATTATTATTATTATTATTATTATTATTATTATTATTATTATTATTATTATTATTATTATTATTATTACTGTTGTGATGAAAAGTTAACACAAATGCTTAAATGAAAACAATATGGTGGCTAAACGAACATTACATGTAATTTTTTTTAATTTGTTTATTCCCCGACAGAATTTACTCGTCTTCCCCGTCAAGGGGGGGGGGGGCTGGGGTGGGGCCTTTGGCGCCACCACTGGATTCAATAATCTGCTGTATCCCTTGCTGTGCCATATTTGATAGGTGATGGTCTGCGACCTGTAGACCACACACAATAGGCCCTAATTGTAACTTAAAGAGCACTGGTGAATATTTATTACTTCGTAATTTGCATAACGAATTATTTATAAGCCATGGCTTCCTACGATGTCATTATTTATGTATAATGGCACTCTACCTCAACGGTTATTCATATATAATTGGCAGTAAGGAACCATTATTTAGATATAATGACCTTCACACGATAACACGTGTACATTATATACATATAATGAGTTTGAAGTCCAAGCATTATATACATAATGGTTTTGCGACAGCTATTATTTATATATAATGAAATTTAAAAGCAGTTATTTATATATAATGAGTTTGAAGTCAATTCGTTATTTATATATAATGAAATCAGTGAACTTAGTATATATAAATAATTGAAAGTTAATAATTTTTTATTATTTATATATAATGATATGTTATCTTTTCATTATTTATATATAATGGAATCAGTGAACTTATTATATATAAATAATTGTAACTTACTTTTCATTATTTATATATAATGATGTGTTACCCTTTCCTTATTTATATATAATGAAACCAGTAACCATATTATATATAAATAATGTTTGGTTACCCTTTTATTATTTATATATAATGAAATCAATACACTACATATATATAAATAATGAAAACGTTAACGCAATTATTTACATATAATCTTTTAGACGTAAGTGCATTATATATAAATAATGGGTGATCTATTCAATTATATGTTAAATAATGAATTATATATAAATAATTGTGTTAAATAATAAATTTACACTTGGCGCCTCATAAAACCCCACAGATACAGCATAGCACACAGCACTCGCGGATAGGATAGAATTTTAATTTCGGACGAATCCATTTTATTATGTGGTAATCATGGTTGTTGAGGGTTGGTTGAATTATTAATAAATTTTATTATTTTTACCTGTTCATATGAGGAATATAAAAGCGGTATGAGAGCTGATATATTAACCTTCTTAGATCAAAGTTATGCTAAATTATGCTAAGTTTGCCAATCCTAACCGATTGCCGGAAGTAAACAAGCACCAAGCAACCAATCGGAACGATTATATCACGTGATTGCTCTTAGGCAATCATGTTATGTTTCTTTCGTCCTTAGATACCTGTTTACATTATTAAGAACTTTTTTATTGAATAAAACTGATGGAATATATTACCTAAGATAGAAGTAACCTAGCACATCATACAAGAGATATATATTTCACAGAATAAGAAAAGGTGGCGACGACGCGTTGTTTGGAAGCGAAGTATGGCGGCTTGAAATTCGGTGAATTTATTTTAAAATGAATGCATATTTATGACTGTTTATATACGTGTCTCGTAGAATGGCCTTCATAAAATGACTAAATTTTATGGTTTAGAGTTGGAATATTGAATAAAAACTTCAAAAATAGTAAGATTAAAGGTAATACTTTATGTTTATGACATAATCATAGTTTGCTCAAATTACATGTTATACTGTCTATTTGGCCCCTTTTCTCGAAACCTGGTGATCTAGTTTACAGCTAGCCATTTCGCGGTTTTGGGTCACAATTTACAATTCGATATGTTCTATATGTAGATTAGGATCATCCTCACAGTCAAGGATCGTTTTGCGTAAAACAAACACAACTTTTTATGATGATTGATCCTTGGCTTTTGCACAATTTCACTTCAAGAAAAAGTCTTCTCAAATATATCATGCTATCTGCAACATTACCCGACCAATTAATTAGTTAAAAACTTGTAAAAAAAATGTATATCTTCACAACATCAATTTGCCTGTATTTTTTCTTGGGACTTCGGTCTTGGCCACCATCCCAAATTAAATGTCCTGTATTGGAAGGGCAAATACGTATCTCATGCCCTTACTCGAGCCACCTAGATAGGGTCCGGGATTGGGTTAGGGTGGTGACGGTGACCCCTCAGAGATTCGGTATACAGCGTTTGTGGCGATTTTGCCAGGACCGTGATCAATAATGGACATCCATACACAGTGAAAGATCACACACAGAGACAGACACATGTGTTTCCATCCGCCATCTTTTATTATCCTCTCCTCTTCGTCTCATAAATACAGCCCTCTCTTCCAGAGGGCACCCTGCTCGTGGCTGATCGCCACATACTCATTTTTTGTGTGCCATTTCTTCGTGTTTTGTGTGTGTGTGTGTATTTGTTTATCTAAATATTTTATTTATTTTATAATGTGAAGCAAAAAGGAATTTTTGTGCATTATGCGCTTGAAGTCTACAAGTGTCTTCTTATTATTACTATTACTATTACTATTAGAGTCGCAGGAGTATCCTAGGTAGATGAAACACTTTTTTCTTCTTTTATTAAAACAAACATTACTAGGGCCAGAGACCAAATAAACAAGCACTTTCGGCATTTTGTCGACAACATTTTCAGTGAAAGTAAACAGATGCTTATTTTGGCATTTCAGACCATAATCAAGTCTCTAAATTTGGGAAGATGTGGATATATGGTCAAAAATATCATTTATATTCACAATAAGACAAATACATAGAAACATGTACAATATGTTCTGATCTATATTCTGGTTATCAGAGTTCAAAGGTCAAAAATGTCATTTCCAGTCACATTTTGACAACATATTGCATTAGAGCAAATAAATACATATATGTTCTGAATACTTTGAGACCATGCTGAGATATTAACTTTTTCCAGAGAACCATATGTGTACATGCAAATTGTTCTAATTGCTATACCTGATACAAACATTGCCAGGGGTAACATTTGCATATTTAATAATTTAAACGTGCGAATCAAACAAAAGTATAATGCATACGGTCGCTGTTAAGTATGTCTGATATGCAAAACGGTAATACGCAGCCGCGCTCAGCCTCTGAACTCGATTGCCTCATTAAATTGTAGAGGTCTTGGTACCTTCTCCAAACGCAGAGATGTAATGCATTATTTGAGAAGTAAACTTTTTTTCTATCTACTGCTTGCAAGATACACACTTTACAAAAGAAAAAGAACCATATATCCGGAGTGAATGGGGTCTGGAATGCTGCTTTAGTTCCTTTAAAGGTAATTCGAGAGGCGTGGCGATTTTATTTAATAAAGGTCTCACCATTGAAGTTTTAGAAATCGAAAAAGATATCGACGGGAACTTTTTGCCTCTTACTATTATCTTAGATGAACAAAGTATTACGTTCATTAATATATATGCCCTAAATTCAGACAATCCAGAATTTTATGAACATTTTAAAGATACGGTTAATAAATTTGATAATCCACATAATATTATTTGTGGAGACTGGAATATGATTTTAAATCCAAATTGGACTGCATAAATTATGTAAGAATAAATAATCCTCTTGCTAGGAAAACAGTTTTAGAATGGAATAATATAATAGGCTTGGTGGATCCATGGAGGGTTTTTAATCCAGACGTGAAAAGATATACTTGAAGGCAAGGCATCAATAGAAAACAAGGAAGGCTTGATTTTTTCTTAACATCTTCAGAGTTGCTAAACAAAATATCTAACTGTGATATCCTTCCTGGTTCCAGAACGGACCATTCAATAGTTATGTTAACTTAAATCTTAACAAAATTGAAAAGTAAAGGATACTGGAAGTTTAATAACTCCTTTTTAAAAGATATAGAATACATAAATATTGTTAAGAAAACTATCAATCAGACTAAAAAACAATATGCTGCCTCACCCTACAACCTACAAAATTTTGAAAACTTATTAAATGAAGAAATCCAATTTAACATTAATGATCAATTATTTTTTGAAATGCTGTTATTGGAAATTAGATCAGCCTCCATCAAGTTTGGTGCCAATAGAAAAACGAAAAGCAAACAATGAAGAAAATAAAATTGAAAAGAAATAGTGGAATTAAGTTTAAAAAACGAAAATGAAGAGAATGTCGTAGAAAAACTAAAGGAAAAAGAAAATGATTTTAACAAAATCGGAAAGAAAAAAATGGAAGGAGTGATGATTAGAGCGAAGGATAAAACCTACCAAATACTTCCTCAACATGGAAAAAAGGAAATATACAAAAAATACATTTCGAAAAATTACTATAAATAATGGTGATTCCCTATATAATTCTAAAGCAAATCTAAAAGAAACTAAGCGATTTTATGAAGGGCTATATTCGAATAGAAAGCTAAACTCAGAGATAGACTTTGACAATTTATTCGAAGGCTAATACCAATATTTTAACCTTAAAAGATAAGCATCTTATTGATGCACCAATCACCTAGCAGCAGCTTAAAGATTGTCAAAGAAAAATGAAAAATGGGAAATCCCCTGGTCTTGATGGTTTTACAAATGAATTTTTAAAATTCTTCTTTATGGATATGGGTAGTTTCTTCCACAGATCAGTTAAATACTCTTTCTCATTAGGTAAACTTTCGATTACACAACGGCATAGTCTCTTGTAATTTCACTGTTCCCTGGTCTCAATCATTACTTCCTAAAGGGGATAAAGATAGGACTCTCCTAACAAATTAGCGACTATAGCTCTTTTGAACACATCGTACAGATTGATTTCTTCTTGCATTGCTGAACGTTTAAAGAAAGTTCTTCCTTATCTAATACACGAACACCAAACAGGATTTATGTCGGAAAGATTTATTGGAGAAAATATACGAAAAACATACAATTTAATGAATGCATTCGAAAACGACAACATTCCAGGTCTACTTCTGGCAATTGATTTTGAGAAAGCCTTTGACTCTGTGTCCAATACCTTTATTAGAAAAGTTCTTAAACAATTTAATTTTGGGGAGATTTTTCAGAAATGGGTTAAAATCTTATACGAAGATGCAATTTTCCTATTAATAGAGGGTGTAGACAAGGGGATGGACTCAGCCCTTATCTGTTTTTGTTATGTGCGGAAGTACTGGGGATGTTAGTGAGAAGAATTCTGCCTTTCAACATATGCAGATGATACAGTTATCTTTCTAAATGGTACAGAAGAATCAGTGAGAAGCACATTTAATATTTTGAACTTATTTGCAGATTCATCTGGTTTAAAGATTAACATAAATAAAACAAGTGCAATGTGGTTTGGGGCCTGTCGAAAAAGAGACACCATTATATGTAAAGACAGAAAGATAAATTGGCTAAAACCATCTGAAACTTTAATAATTCTTGGGATTGAGTTCTCTAATGAACTAAACATTATGCTGGCGCTAAACTATGATAAAGTACTTTATTCAATAAAAACGCTATTATTTTACTGGTCTAGAAGAAATATTAGTTTTAGGTAAAATTACTGTTGTAAAATCACTTATTATTTCTAAAATAGTATACTTGAATACGGTTTTGCCAGATCCGTCTACTGAATACATGAAAGTGTTAAATAAATTAATATACGACTTTGGAATGGTGTGGACCGTGTCTCAAGAAATCAGCTAAGCAGGAATATTGAGGCAGGTGGCTTGCAAATGCTTAATATTTAGGCTCACATTCAAGCTTTAAAAATCACCTGGTTAAGAAGAATGATTAAAATCAAAAATTCAGAATGGGTACACCTTTTTCGATATACAACAAATATTAATAATTTATCAATTCTTGATGGAGGATCAAATAGTTTAAAGAACCATAATAATCGGTCAAGAACGCCGAATAAATTCTGGTGTGATGTCCTTGACGCATGGTCCACTTTTACTAAAGTTTATGAAATTAAGAACCAGTTTGATGCCCGTAAATGCAGTATACGGTTTAACGATAATATAAGAATTGATGGCAAAGGTATATTCTACAAAACCTGGTCTGAAAAAGGCATATTTTTAATTGATGATCTATTAGATAAAACTGGATCATTTTACCCTTTGCATGAGTTCATAAAAAAATATCAGATAAATATTTATTTCATAACGTTTTATGGTTTAATTGGATCAATAAAGAAACATCATGACTTTATTTTTAATACAACACATGTGGATAAAACTAAGGATATGCCTTTTAATTAGATGTTATTAATGATGTGGGGGGGGGCTGGTAGAATATACGATATACTATTTGAAATAAAAGGGTAAATGAAAAGTATAAAGAAAAATGGCAAACAGAATTGAATACTGCCATAAATGATGAAGAATGGTCGATAATTAATGCTACGCCCTACAATTGTACTGTAGATATACGATTAAGATAGCTGCAATATAGGATAATACATAGGATTTTAGGAAACAAAAAATTTCTGTTTAGAATTGGTAAAGTTCAGAATAATATGTGTACTTTTTGTAATAATGCAGTAGAATCAATTTATCATATATATTGTGAGTGTGAATATGTTTTATTGAAGATATATGCAAGTCCATTAAGGACCGGTGTAACATTAATATTATTATAGATGATAAAATGCGCCTATTTGGCATTCAAAGTACTAAAGAAAAGGTACTGAATCACATTTTAATTACCGCAAGGTATCACATTTATTGGACAAAAATGAACAATGAAAGACCAAATGTAAATCAATTTTATAAAATACTTAAATCGCATTACATAACGGAAAAATACATTGCTTGTGTAAATTCAAAAATAAGATCTTGGGCAACTAAATGGGACAAGTTACATTTTTCGTTAAGTGATTTGTCTTTCAACTCTGTTTTATTTAAACGTACATTTCTGTATCTTTCTGGTCTTCGACCTAATTTTTTGTCATAATTATTTACCTTTTTTTCGAAATAAAATTTGAAAGTTAAACAAAAATAATGTCATTTCCAATCACTTTTGGACAAAATCCTACTTTTGAGCAAATAGAAACATGTTTGTGCCTAACAATTTGAGACCAAAATTAAGCCTGTACGATTTTCCGTTGCCAAGATATATGGATCCCGTTTTTAGAGGCGGTCACTTTAAATTCAAATTGGCAGCCATATCAGGCGTCAGAAACTTGGAAGCAAAACTTTTTTTTTAATTTAAACATATTAAAGATATTTTGTACCAAGTTTCATGCATTGGTAATAAAGTGTACAACTTGGGCCTTAGCTGCTCTAGTAAAATGTACAAGTTGGTGCTTTAGCTGCTCTACTATAGCAGTTAATTAGGGTTTTTCAATATTTTAAGGATTTAAGTGCTTACAAAAATGTTTACATTTGCGGTTGACATGTCATGACATTTGAGGTAAAAATGGAAATTTCTACATTTGTAGGTGAAATGTTTCTACATTTGTGGTTAAACAGATTTTTACATTTGTAGTTGACATGTTATGACATTTGCTGTTATTTTGACATTTATGGGTAGAATGTTTTGACATTTGTGGTTATTTTTACATTTGTGGTAGATTTTTACATTTGTGGTTGACATGTTTTGACATTTGCGGTTATTTGACATTAGCGGGTAGAATGTTTTGGCATTTGTGGTTATATTTACCTTTGTAGTAGATTTTTACATTTGTGAGCTCTACAGACCCCCACTATTTACACTCCTGGCTGGAGAGAAGCAAATGCAGATAAAGTGCCTTGCTTGACACAGCGAGGGATTGCAACCCGACCTCGAGGTTGGGAAGCCAAACCGTTCCCACTGCGCTAAACCTCTTACTGGAATCGTCGATTTTGAATAACGTGTAGTTTTTGCATCGTGGTTCCAAGTATTTTTTTTTCTCCGTCTAAGCTCCCTGTTAACCTAACTAGAGTTCAACGGAAATAGAGAATAAAAGCGCCCGAAGAAGTCATTATTTGTCCAAACTTAAGGAGACTGGATTCTCAAGAAGTAAGGATGAGGTGCCCGAGATACTTACGGCATTTTGATAGCTGATGTACATATCATCCATAACGATCCTGCACACTCTTTTCTGCACGAGTTGATGATATTGTCCTTTATGAACTATATCAGGGAGGACTGGCATTTTCCATCATAAACATAGTACATAGAATTGATTGAAGTAATTACACGATTATTTAATTTAATATTAGAAACTAGTATTAATCATGTGATTGGTACATGTATCGGTGTGACAGTCCCAATATATAAAATGAAGGGCTCCCTAATGATGTCGATAATATGGTGGTACAACACTCAGAACAACACTTGGAAAATTATGTACAGGTATCAGGGGCGAATCCAGAAATAGGTAGCTCACACCCACCCCAGCCTCACCATAGTTGGGGCTGAGGTGAGCAAATGTTAAGAATAGGCCCCTTTAGACGCTCGGAAATGCCACTCTCAGATGGTAAAAATGTTTTTTTTTCGAAGCAATGTTCCTACACGACAAAAATTATTGACTTCTTTCCGACGGGAGCAACACAAATGCAGGGGGTCCTGGCCGGTTGGGCACCCAATTCTCCACTGGATTAATATGATATATGTGGTACATTCGATATCAGAGACACATTATGCTGTAATGTATCAACGAAGCCCTTTTTGATCAGGGTGCTATAGAGTGGAACCCTATGAGTAGAGGCACCAAAGGGGCCCTTAAGGTTTGGTGGCCCTGTGTCCTCCGCGGGAGTGCATAGGCGTTACGCCACTGAGCATGGATAGCTGCTCTAGCTAGGTACTACATTCCGTAATAATAGATAAAAAAAAGCCCGTTTTAGGTCTCCATCTATTGATCTTTGTACATGCTGATTTATGGAAATCGTTGGAAAAAATCGGCGTCAGGGATATAGCGTTGTGTTCGTCGTCAATCAATAGAAAATTCAAAATTAGTGAGTGGTAAAATAATCGAGCTCTCTTTCGCCCATACTGGGTCCGCCACTGAACCCATGGTTACACTTTCCCTTTTCCCTCTTTCCTCCCTTCAACTCTTCTCAATTTGTTTCTTCCTCTTTTTTATTTTTCGGCGGAACTGGGGTGGGTCACGGGCCCCTGAGTTATCGCCTTTTATTATAATCAATGCGCAGGAATTCTTAGTGGGGAAATAGTAGGGTTTAGGGAGGGATATTCAACAAGTGATCACACATTTGTACACATTCCATAATTGAATCATAAATGATGGGATAAAATATTTGGAAGGAATTTAAAGATCAGAGAAATTATCGGAGAAATTAAAAGTGTTTGCGGAATCACGACCTATTTGTCCATTTACCTACGGAGCGCCGTTTACGACATTCGCTATTTTGTCGACAAAATATCATTTGGTTAAGACAGAATGCTATTTTAGCATTTTATTGGGACAAAATGCTATTTTGTCAACAAAATGTGTTCTGTTACCATAAAATGATGATTTTGTCGACAAAATGCTATTTTGTAAGACAGAATTTATTTTGTCATTACAAAATGCAATTTTGTCGACTAAATGGTATTTTTGTAAGACAAAATTAAATTTGTCATAACAAAATACTATTTTGTGGTAACAAAATAGTTTTTCTGAGACAAAATTTATTTTGTTGCCACAAAGTGCAATTTTGGCAACAAAAGGAATCTGTTAGAAGACAGAATTCATTTTCACCACAAAATTCTATTTTGTGCACAGAAGGACTTTTGTAAAAGATAATTCATTCATTCAACCGTGAAGTGGCTCTCCCTACTCATTTGCATATAACCTCGTTCTGTCTCACACAAAATGTGCTTCTGTTGACAAAATGAATTTTGTATTCCAAAAAAAAAATTTATTTTTGTCGACAACGAAAAATCCTTTTGTCGACAAAATAGCATTTTGTGACAACAAAATTAATTTTGTCACCACAAAATCATGATCAAAAGTTAAACAGAATAAATTTTTTCGAAAAAAAATTGTATTTAGTCGAATGTATAGCGAATGTCCCAAACGGCTCCCCGTATTAACATTACCCGTCCATTTTGCACTTCTATTCCTTCTCTACTATAGAAGGCAGTCATATCTCTACAATTATCGTTATTTGTAGTATTATAATTAGTGATCTGTATAATAATTCTTATTTGGTTAGCAAGAAAACAATTATAATATTATATCTTTGCTCAGAAGTTGAAGAAATATGAATTTTCTTATCATACATCCATAGTTTTTATTTATTTCTTCAAGAATGATTCAAAATTCGAAAGGTTAAGACAATTTGTCATGTTTGTAATATTTTTTAATCCAATTATTCAAATTTATTAATCTGCTCAAAAAATATTTTAGGTATTCTATATTCACGAAATCTTAATAACTACTAAAAGAATACATATGTTGAATTTATGCGTCGATTGGTGTTGGAACCAGGCCCGTAGCCAAGGGTGGGCAGGCTACCATGCCCCCTGTGAAAATCTGTCTCTTATACACATCTTGGTAGATTTTTACATTACTCGCCACTGAGGAAGGACTAGTGTTGTCCGAAAGCTCTGGTTCTATTTCTGGCTGTTTACTTACGTTTACTTTTTAGCTGTTGCTTATCAAAGTCTACTACTGAAGTTGTTTCATTATTTTCTATATATATATACATATATATATATATATATGTACCTCAGCCCAAAACAAAGTGGGGCTGATGTGGGTGTACACTCTCCTGATATTTGCCTTTTCATCCTATTTTTTTAAAATAAAATTTATATTATTAAATTCGCTCCAAACACATCGTTTGAGATGAAACTATAGACTATCCAAGCAAAATAAACATAAAAAAACACTTCCTGTTTCCAATCGCTGACAATATACATAAAATATGATAATTTTCAAAAAGTGTTTATATACTGCTATGGCTTTTGTAATAGTGAGCCAGTAAAAAGTACACAGTTTGCACATACGACATAAATCAATTTGAATAATGGAAACGTTTCCAGACCACGTTTGGGAATCAACATTTGTATATATTTGTAAGGGTGTACAGTACATAAAGGTATCTGGTATAAGGGTAAATTAAAATGAATGCATTGCCGGACACTCACCGCGTCGTACGACGGTCTGTAGAGCCCACAAATGTAAAAATCTACCACAAATGTAAAAATAACCACAAATGTCAAAACATTCTACCTGCAAATGTCAAAATAACCGCAAATATCATAACATGTCAACCACAATTAATGTAAAAATAACCACAAATATAAAAATAAATCTCCCACAAATGTAAAAATCTGTTTAACAACAAATGTAGTAACATTTCACCTACAAATGTAAAAATTTCCATTTTACCAAGTTGTGCACTTTATTACCAAAGCATGAAACTTGGCACAAAATATCTTTAATATGTGTGAATTAAACAAAAAATGTGTGCCAAGTTTCTGACGCCTGCTATGGCCGCCATTTTAAATTTAAAATGACCGCCTCTAAAAGACGGGATCCATATATCTTGGCAATGGAAAATCGTAATGACTTATTTTTGGTCTCAAATTGTTGGGAACATACATGTTGCTCTTTGTTCTAATGTAGCATTTTGTCAAAAAGTGATCGGAAATTTCATTTTTGACCTTTGAGCCTACATGAACCAGCATATCCATATCTCCAAAACTGTTAGTCATAGAGACCTAGTTTCGGCAAATGTTCAGAAGATGCATGTTTCTATTTGCTCTAATGTAAAATTTTGCCCAAAAGTGACCAGGAAAACATTTCTAACCTTTGACCCTAGATATCCAAGATCATCCATATCTCAAAAAACGGTTGGCCACAGAGACCTAAGTTTAGCCTCAATTTGTTCGGAACATATATATCTCTATTTGCACTAATGCAACATTTTTTCTAAAAGAGACCGGAAATGACATTTTTGACCTTTAACACAAAGGACCCTATAGCATGTCTATACCTCTATAACCATTGGTCATGGACACCTAGTTTTGGCCTCAAATTGTTCAAAATATGCATGTTGCTATTTGAACTATTGCAATGTTATTTTCCAAAAAGAGATCAGAAATGACATTTTTTGACCATATATATATATATAT
>NW_022728334.1:730160-734062 GCF_011630105.1 Anneissia japonica | reverse complement strand
ACCACTCGGGACCACTCGCGACCACACGGGTGCAAAAATGATAAAAATATTACCACACGAGAGTAGAAAACTACTTAATAATCAATAGAAACCAACTTTTAGTACGGTAATTATCCAAAATATGGTAAGGAGATTTTCTGAATTAATATAAAGAATAACAAAGAAAAAAACTTATACATATAGATATATAAATAAATAAGATTCAGTACGACAAATTTATCCGAAGTCAAAAATTCCATTGGGTTACGGGTAGAATATAAACAAATAGATTCAAGATTAAAAAAATAAAATTGTTTTATTTATACATTTTTATTCTCATCAATTAACTACTCGCATCGGAACCGCTCAATTTTATTATTGTATGTTATGTAGATAAATTTGTCGATTGTACAGTATTCTAGTTTATTGACATATATCAGCCCTGCAGCCTGTCTCTTATACACATCTAGATGTGTATAAGAGACATTATGGTAATTGATAGTTCAAACTATAAATGAAGAATGGCAGACGATTAAAATTTTCGAGTAGAAAAATATAAATATATTTTTGATTTTCCGACAAATTTGAACTCTTGTTACGTGCCACGTAATAAGACTCACGTGTGCTTAGTTTCAATAAAAATAATCTTGCATAAACCAATCAGCAACAGGAACATCACGAAGCAAATTCAATAGGTCACCGATTAAATCGTAGAGTTTAGTGAAAATTAAGTCCATTCTATCTTGTGCGGTACCGTAATCAGTGTCCTGGATTACCAATTATGTAATCACCTAAATCTACCACAATTGAAGTGTAATACATTGTGTATCAACGTCAAGATTATGCCTGCAGCTTTTCACCTAACAATAGAAACTCTTAAGTCAATCATATATCATGTTCCATTCATTGTTTAGACGATTACTGAATTGAAATAGGCATATCCATGTCACCACCAACACCGTCATCACCATCGCACGAACTCTCTGAATTCCACCAAGCCTTTCCACCAGCTGCTCAAGATGTACGTATTTATACGTTGCTAATAACCTGTTACTACTGCTATTACTATTATTAATTGCATAATTCGATTTCGATTTTTTAACAAAGTCACATACATATTTACACGTGTGGTCACAGTATAAAAATAAGTAAGCTTATTTGTATAACAATTTATGAAAATATGAAATTGAGATATAAGAATTTATATTGGAAGCCGGGATTTTAGCATAACCTTTTGAAATGATGAGAAAATTAATTTTGAACAGAAAAAAAAACTGAATCTAATTCAAAGAAAATAACTCAGATAATTAATTTCTTTACCAGGTCCCCATAGACCCGATTATGTGTTCCATGTGTGCTTAATCCAATGACCGGCAGTAATAATGCTAAGAGGTCTCTGCAATAGACAATCATTAATTATTATTATTAGGCCTATTATTATTAGGTCTATTATTATTATTATTATTACTTTTATTATTTATTATTATTATTATAACCATTATATAGGACTACATATATTATATATAATACATATATAAATTGTATTATTATATATAAAGATTGCATCATGTACTTATTACTTGTTATTTCAATCCCAACAGTCTGGTTGGCCATCGTTAGAAGAGGCATATGGTACCAAATTAACGACCGTTTGATGAAAACTTGTCAGTGGAACCATCGGATGAATACGGAAACACGTTTGAAGTTGTTCACTTGCCTGGGGCAATGAAGGGGTCGGGCATTTTTTTAGCCAGAAGATATTATGAAAGTTTTCATGACATCTGAACCAAGTGGCCATTGTGTTCCAGACGGACTTAAGCAAAATTTTTACTTTTTGTTGAACGATAACAACAATGTATTGCGACGTTCGCAAAAGAAAAAAGCAAAGTATATTGATGACTGCGGAGCGTGGGACAAAAAGGCCTCATCGAATACGCATACATATTTGATTAACAACGGAATGAAATTAACATATATTGAGAAATCAAATGGACAGTATTACAAAAATAAAAAGAAAGGTGAGACAGTATTATTTCCTCAACCAGCAGAAGACACAATTATTACATTTCGGCGGTACTACTCATCACTGAAGGCGGACAAAACCTTTAAAAAACGGATAACAAATATCATCCAATGTCCGGAAAGCATGAATGAACTATTAGCGATATATGAATATATTGGCAGGCATCCAGGACAACCGCAACCACACGGGAATTCAAAGAAATGCGACCAGATGTATATTCGAACATCAGAAAACACTCATAACAAGATTAAGAAAATGGTTTCAACAACTGCACCAAGGGAAGTATACCAGGAACTTGTTTTGAATGGTTCTCAGTGTGCCCCACGGGACTTAAAACAGGTCCAAAATGCTAAATATAGCGAGTCAGCAAAGTTGCATCCAGACCAGCGACGTAAAAACGCAGCAGACGATATTCAAACCTTAATTAACCTATTTCAGGATAGTGACTTTATTCAGGAAATTCTGCACACGAAGGGCAAACCTCCATCTGTAATTTTATATTTTGAGGAACAGTTAAAGGACATTGCAAAGTTTTGCAGTAGCACTGCACCACACCCTAGCGTCTTAGGTATTGACCGAACATTCAATCTGGGTCCTTGTTATGTGACCACAACAGTGTACCACAATACAAATTTAATGAGAAAAGGGTCGGACCTGCGTCCTGCATCATGCTTGGACCCGTGTTCTTACATTGGGACGGTCTATTTACAACGTACCATAGGTTTTTAACGCACCTTCAAGGAAAGCTTAATGCAGGTATTGCAGGATCGATGATCAGTGGGTCACAATTGGTATTTGGATCCGATAAAGAAGTGGCTTTAACCAAAGCGATACAGAATGCATTTCCTGCAGTAAATTTAGTATTGTGTACTCTTCATTTGAAGAAAAATGTGTGTCGTCATCTCGAAAAAATTGGAGTTAAGGAAACTTTACGTAAAAAAGTATTGAACGATATATTTAGTGAAAGTGATGGATTGGTTTCCTGTCAGGATGAATTTAGTTTTAGGAAACTGTCTATGTGTCTTAATGAACAATATACTAAACAACTACCAGATTTTATAGCATATTTTAAGAAGATATGTGATAAGATTCTTCAATTTATAATTATTCTGCATGGAAGAGATAAATGGATTCCATTAGATTGGAAGAACAATTCTTGTGAATCTATGAATAATATTTCAAAGCTAAGCACGAATTGGAAAGCTCTCAAACTACCAGATTTAGTAGACAGGATTAAAAGTATTGTTCAGCTCCAGTTATGCGATATTCGCAGAGCTCTCCATGGAGTTGGTAAGTTCATTTTATCACCATGGGTAGCAAAATATGGAGTAAAACATTATGATTGGGTAAAGAAGCGTAATGACGATAAAGACAAGATCTTTAGTGATTTTATGAATGCCGCACCACCCAAGAAGAAAAGGACAATAACTTCTTCCGATGGTCTTCTTACTTTTCCAGTCACCCCAAAGAGCGCACGTAAACCTGGCCAACGTAGGAGGGTTAAACGTGCAAGGACAGTGACGATAAAGTAAACCATTAGGCCTACTTATGTTGAAACTTATTTTGTAATGCAATATTCACCGATATTCCGGCAATAAAGTATATATACTGCAGAGTTCCTAAATTGACTTATTCTCATTATGTATCATGTCTGTTTTGTACTGTGCGTTTGTTTGCCCTCCTCACCCACTCCTAACTCACTGAAAGAAATAGGGGCCAAAAAATTGCCATTCTAGGCCTCTGTGGGTTTTATCCCATCTAATGAGTATCTTAAAAAAAAAATCTACCCGCCACTTTTTATCATTAAAAAAAAGAAGGGCAAACAAACAATTCAATTTTATGCCTTATATAGATAGGTCAACTAGCAAATATTAATTGAAAGATGTGTACAGTAATGGAT
>NW_022728334.1:726477-728713 GCF_011630105.1 Anneissia japonica | reverse complement strand
TCTGTATTTATTCACTTCTAATAATATATTTTATATTAATGCAATCTTCTTTATTCCATTGATGTAGGCCCTACACTGAAAAAGAAAAAAAAAACATACTGTATACGAGTTTGACAGAAAATAAAAATCTAACAATATATAACAATTCAAATTCTCATTTTCATTTTATGTAGAATAGGTTTATTACCGTTCACGTGGCAGTATATAACGGCCTATCTTGATTGATGATATGAAACACAGACATGAAGGTCATGGTTGAATGCGTTTCAGCTGACACGTCAATGCGTTACAGATCCACAATTAACGCATTACATTACCGAGAGACGATGGGAAAAACCAACAAATCAAAATCAAGATACATCGATTTTTAACGGAATTCGGATAATTACCGTACTAAAAGTTGGTTTCTATTGATTATTAAGTAGTTTTCTACTCTCGTGTGGTAATATTTTTATCATTTTTGCACCCGTGTGGTCGCGAATGGTCCCGTGTGGTATTTAGTAGGACCCCTTAGTTTCGTACCACACACATGGTGTGACACTCTTCAGATAAAATTGCCTAATGACTAAAAAACATAGAAATACAATTGATTGAGATAAGCTGAGCATGTTACAAAATTTCTTAGAAGAAATTTGTTGGCATGCCTGCATGCTGAAACGAGTTCATTACGTTTATTTAGTGTAGCTATTTCCGGTTTGCAAATTATAAAATATTTTCCCCATATGCACAGGTTGCATCTTTTTGATGATGGGTTATATGGTTTAGCTTGTTTGAGAATGTTCCATTTAATATTAAGGTCCATATTTTTTTCTTTTAGTTCCCATATGTACTTGCTTAGTTCTGTGTTAAGTCTCTTGGATTTGTTCCTGAAGGAGGCTTTGTGGTTATTGTATCTTGTCTTAAATGCGTTTTCTGTGAGTCCTACGTATGTTTGGTTTGGTTTGTTATTAGTTGTAACCGTTGCCTGGTAGATAACACATTCTTTGAGGCAGTGGCCTCCTGCAGTTGCATCCTTTGTTGGTTTGCTGATTTGTTTTCTTGTTTATGGTTGCTTTGGCCATCAATGGTCTGTTTAAGGTTTCCCGTGCAACTGTAACTAATTTTGACAGTGTTTCGATTAAACAATTTATGTAGTGTGTGATTTTGTGGGAATGCTTGATCTAAAGCCTCGAGGAAAGTTTTCCCGACATTGGTGGCAACACTCGTGCTGTACGGTGGGTTATACCAAATTATGTTACGTTTGCGGGATTGGCTGTGCTTCTCGTTTTTGGGTTCTTGCGGTGGTGAAACTTTGAGCTTATAATCATATCCGCTTTTATTGAGGGCCTGTTGGTAAAGTGGTGCTGCGTCATTGAATGATTGCTCGTCGTACGAAATTTCGGATAGGCGTCTATTTATTGATTCTGGGATATTTTTGAGAATTCCTGGTGGGTGATTGGATTTGCTGTGGACGTATAGCGGCGTGTTGTTGGGTTTTGAATATGGCATATACTTTCCGGAATTTAAGTTCAATGTGACATCAAGGAAGTCTACTACTCTTTTATTGGCTTCGATTGTGATTTTTAGGACGTGATTTTTGAATATGTTGCACAGATCTTTCTTGATTATTTCTACCTGGCGAGGTGTGGCATTAGTAACTCCTAAAACATCATCTCTGTAAAGACCGAAGTTGCTACCGTGTTTTTTTCTGTGATTTTATGCAGAAGAAAGGAACCTACTAATTCGTATGTCTCGGCTCCGTCATAGCTGCCCATAGTGATGTCGAATAGTGTGGTTGATGTTTTTTTACCCCACGCTTCGTCTGAGTTGTACAAGCAGGACCTTTTAGTATGGAAAATTATTTCACGTTCTTCTTCGGTGATATTGTCGTGTCGGGATGCAAAGTCTAATGCATCATTCAGTAGATTCATAGAATAGATGGATAAAATTCGACCACGTCAAAAGCGATGAACGAGTACTGATCCTTGATGTTATTGAACCATTGTAAGACAGTGGTAGTGTTTTTCCATTGGTTTAAGTTTGAATTTGTAATGATTTTCCCATTTATCCTGTCTAATATCTGCTTGCTAATTTTTCCAATCTCAGATTTAGCTGGATTGATTAATCGGCAAGTGGGGTTGTTAGCGAAGTTGGGTTTATGATCTTTGAGGGTAATGAATGCCTCGGTTTTTGCTGTGGTGTTGATTTTGGCATCAAGGCCTAGCTTATGTGCGATGCTTTTGGCGTCGCGTTCGAT
>NW_022728334.1:697332-726368 GCF_011630105.1 Anneissia japonica | reverse complement strand
TGTGGGAATCAACGGCTGGATCTCGGTAGAGATACAAATTTTATAAGTAACAGCTAAAAAGTGAATATAAGTAAGCAGCCAGAAATAGAGCCAGAGCTTTTGAACAACACTAGTCCTTCCTCAGTGGAGGGTGTGAGGGTAGAAAAAGCAAGATATTATAAAGTGAGAATTTCATGCAAGCGTGATTAGAAACAAAAGGCAAGGTGAGATGAGAATAAACAAAATTGCAGGCAGTATACATCTTACTATTAGGTAATTTTGTCGCCATTTTTTATTTGTCGGCAACTTTTGGGTTGCCTTAAAGTTAACTTCAAATGTACATGTTTCAGGAAAAATCCACTTAAAAACGTTAACAGGGAAAAAATAATAGGCAGAATTTATCGAATTAAGTTAATTCTGGCGGCCATTTTGGATTTTGACGGCCATCTTGGATTTAAGACCAAATTCTGGGTGGCACTCGATTGACCGTGAAAGGTTTATGTCCTAAATGAGAAATCCCCTGAAAACGCATCGACATTTGGAACCAATAAATAAGCTGCAAATCTGGAAAGGTCTGAGGTGACAATTCCACTTAAAAAAAGAATATCAATCTAAATCTAAATTGAATCTTGTGCATTCAATGTTTTTTAACAAATAGACAACAACATGTTAAAGTGGAAAAACGCTGTCAAAATGTAATACAATTAATACAGGTACATTTTTTTGCAATATTTCGAGCGATTGTATTACTAAATTCAAGAAATGTTAAGATTATTAAATATGCTGACGACGACATGGTGATCTGTGGTTATCTCAGGACATGACTCAGTCGTGTACGAAAACGAAATTGATAATCCAGGTTATTTCTTAGCATTAGTAAAACAAAAGATATTATTTTTTATTTTTTCGGTTGCAACATCCGGAACATAATAATGTACATTAATGGTAATACTTTTGAGAGATTCAGTGAATTTAAATATCTAGGAGTTTCGATTACTGGAAAACTAAAATGAGATACGCATTGGAATAATGTTGTTAAAATGGCTAATCAGAGGATGTACTATCTCAGGAAACTACGATTGTTAAATATTGACAGAATAATTCTTAAACCTTTCCACCAATCTGTTATACAGTTTATGTTTAATGCTGGTATTGTTTGCACCTTTGGTAATTGTGGTGTTAATAATAAGAAAAAGATGGAAAGAGTGATAAAGATGGCACAGAGATGCATAAAAATAGAATTAGACAATTTTAAAACTATCTACATTAAAAATGTTAAAAATATGCTATGCAAAATATTTAAAGACCGATCTCATCCACTTATAATTATTGTTTATTTTCATGAGGACTGGAATTAGACTAAGAGCACTTAGTGCCAAGCGTAGATGTCGATACTCGTTTGTGGCAAACGCCATCCATCTATATAGACTGGGGTCCATCCATCTATACATTGAAGGTGTTGTTTGGTTTAATGGTACCTGTAATACTGGATATTATTATTATTATTATTATTATTATTATTGTTATTATTATTATTATCATTATTTATGATTATTATTGTAATATTTCCTAGCTGTATTTTGGCCTTGTGATGTTTTTTGAGGATGTGAATGTTATATTTTTTTAATCATTTTTACAGTACATTGTTTGCATTGTATTTCAATGGAAGATGAATTTCCTTGTTGTATTTTGCGAGGACAATAAAAGTTATTTATACTAGTATCTTAACTTACATTGGAATATGCCGTTTGATTTAAATTAATTTTTTTTTGTAAATGTGCTTCCAGTTTCAGATTTTTTTTATCTGTCCTCGATCGGAGCTTACATTTTTGGGTCTTACTTTATTGCCTGTTAACTTAACTTTGTTGTTGACATCCTTATTATTAGCATTATTGTTATTGTTATTATTAATAATAATAATAATAATAATAATAATAATAATAATAATAATAATAAAATACGCCGACGTTGTTATAATTAGCTATTTATATCAACCAACAAATTCAAATATCAGTATCTGTACAGCTAATACTATCTCTAATATTATTACCATTATTTATATTATTATAATTATGGGCCTATACAGAAATCAGCAGTAGATATGAAACCGAAAATATAGGATCGCATAAAATACTTTACATCCGGACTCATAACTCATAAGCAATCATTGGTTTTGCTCTTGACATTGGTAAAAAAAAAGGATGCCACCGAATAGTTCACTGCTTTCTTGTAAGCATTCTTAGAAGCATTGGTGTAAAGAGAATGAATTTTCGTTCCATACATCTATCATTTTTAGTTATTTCTTCAAGCCTGAGTCAGAGTTCGAAAGGTGAGGGAATTTGTTACGTATTTTTTAAAAATGCATTAATTCAACTCTATTAATCTGCTCAAAAAATATATATCCAAATAATATTTACAAAATCTTAATAACTACTAAATATAAAAAAAATATGTAGCTCTCATGGGCTCTCATTAAGACCCGTATAATATAATGTTTAATATTATCTGTATTTTTTTAAGGTTAGCATGGCAAAGTAATAAGTAGAGACTTAACAAGATGTCAAAATAAGTAGACCTACTAACCAAGTATTCGTGTCTTCGGCTGTATATTGTTCAATAATGACTATACAAAATTCAATTGACAAAGAATTGAAATACATTTAGGTTTGGCTAATGAAGTCTTTGAAATTAGGAAACCGGGAATCTATAATGCAGATAATAGTAATACATTGAATGCTTGCGGTACACCATATTATATAGTTTTGATAGTTTTGGTAGATAGTTTTTAGTAGAGTAAGTATTTCCTAGTTTTTTTTCTAGATATTATTCTCCTGACGAAAATTGAAGGATATATTATCAACAAAAACAACAGTTCCTTTCAGAACTATTATGCGTGGTATACTGCAATTATTTAATATAATATCTGCATATAAAGATTTCGTTTTTACTAATTTTTTGAAAGTTTTAAAATCAGATATATTATTCAAAGAAATTTTGAGAATCAAAGACAATAATCTGTTAGCTTTCAGAATTAAATAGGCCTAATGCCACAGACATAGTTTCCTACATATTTATTGTCATTAATAAATTCAAATATAAAGTCAATTTATTCAGGTGTTAATGGCTTCCTTTGATAATCACTTTAGGCATATGAAATATTTAAAATTTTGAGCTATTATTATTAGTATTCAATTTTAAGTAATGTAAAAGTCAACCCTCTATGATTTGGCAATAGAACTATGAGAATAATTTTGAAACTACTAAAGTAGAAGTAGAAAGGTATAATAACAATGCATAATGATCAAGATTATTATATGCTGTAGTATACATCACTATAATATACCCTAAGTCCAGTCCCTAAGCCTACAAAAATTGGTGGGTTGTTACACTTACGCACATTTTCCCTTTGAATTGGTGATAGAGCATGGTGTAGGGGTAACAAATCCAAGTTACTGGAAATATTATTTTGCCTCTGTGACATTTTACCTTTATTTTTATGCTTTTTAATTAAAAAAAAAACATGAATTACCATGTCTCTATAATACTTTAATCTATTGAAATGATTTTTGTGTCAAATTGTTCGGAAGACTTATATTTATACTTGCTCTAATACACATACACAATGCATACTGATAAATTCTTTAAAATCATGTGTTTTTTTTTAAATGATGACACCGTATCATGGGGACAGGACTATCATTTCTCATTATAAACGTCTACTCCACTATCACTTATTCCAAAGATGAGTTACTATAATTTTGGTCAGCAGCACCAGTAATCATCCAATCAGTAAGCTTGATATTTTTCCTGACGATATTTTACTAGGCTCCCGAACGTCTGCGCCGGTGAGGAGGACTGCTTGTCAGGCTCCGCGACTATTCATACAACCTGCCGCTACCTACTACTATATATTTGGCCAATTTGACGAACTGAAATGAAATTAATTTGATTTTGTAAAGCATGGTGCGACCAAAATAGTGTAATGCTAAAGGTGGCAGTGGCGTAACGATGGGGTCGGGGCCCTGTGTATTTCTGAAACTGGGGGCTCTTTTTGGGCCCCGGTCACCAATTCCATCGTGGGATTTTAGATGTGCATTGTTATTCTAAACGTTTTTAACGACGAATAAATGATATACGTAATATGGATCCAGAAAATTGAGGCCAGGGAGGGACTTTCACAGTTGAGTATATACCACCTCAGACCCACCAAGGTTGGGGCTGAGGTAAGAAAATTAATAAATATGGCACCTTTAGATGGCCGGAAATGGCACTTCACTGACATAAAATTGTGAATATATATATATTATATATATATATTTTTTTTTTTTTTTTTTTCAAGTAAAAACATATTTTGAAAAATTTAGTGTGGCCCCATGTTGGCAGTTCCAGGCCGGCAACTCCCCCCACCCACTCTTTATTCCGCCACTGGATATAATTATATCCTACAGTCGATTTCAGATACACATTATGCTGTTGCCCTTGTGGGGCTGAGAAAAGAAAATGTGTTATTATGGCACGTCTAGATGGCCGGAAATGGCACTCACAGACTTAAAATTGTGTATATAATTTTCTTTTTATCTCCATTTTTAATTCCCGGGCCGAGAGGGGGCCGTCGAGCCGACGGGCCCTCCTCTCTTTAATCGTTATAATATGATATATGCCCTACAGTCGATTTCAGAGACACATTATGGTGTTATTTATTAACAAAGTCCTTTTGGTCAGGGCGCTAGATCGAGGAACCTATGGGTAGGGCCCCTTCGGGCGGGCCCCTGGAATTCTGGGCCCTGCGGACCGCCGCATGAGAGCGCATAGGAGTTACGCCACTGGGCGGTGGGCTGGCCCATGGTCCCCTATTGGAAAGACAAAAAAGAAAAAAATAATAAGATAGAACAGAAAAAGAAAAAAATGATCCCCCCAAAATAAGTTTATTTTCGGGTGTCTAGAAAACAAAAATTTCGCGGGGCATGCACCCGGACCATCTAGAGCAGTGTTGTCTCGATCAGTCCCACTTTCACCCTTCTCCCTTATTGGACATCTCTGGATCCGCCCTTGTCAAACGTATCATTAAATATGCCTCTCATAGTATCGGTCTCACAATGAGGATGATATTGAGGACATATTTTAATGCTAGGATGCTGAGAAAAATAAAATTTATAATTGAGGATCCAACACATCCTTTTAACTCTCTTTCGAGTTGCTTCCCAGAGGAGGAAGATATCGTTCGTTCTATGCTCGTACGGGTAGGTAAGGTACCAAACGAGTTTCTTTCTATCTCCGCCGGGCCCTCAATACAATACAATAGCATGATGCGGTAGAGTATGCTCTAACCATTTCCACACATTTTGGTGTCTCTGATATTTCTCATTTTAGTATTATTTAGTTTGTACTTTGTTTGTTATCTCAACTTGGTACTATGTGAAAAGAGCCACAGTAATTTCTATGTGATGTAATTGATACGTTGCAAATGAAAATATATTAAAATTGAATTTTTGGGCAACTATACGATAGGTAAGAGCCTATAGGCCTATTTCTGAAACATACAGTTCATTATTAGACATATGTTTATTGAGATTTTACAGTAGTGACCTTTAGCATAGTGGGATACAAACTATAAGTTACCGGTACTGAAAATATGATTTGACCTCTGACCTTATTTTTTTTTTATTGAAAAAGCATGAAATTCTAATGTTGGAGTTGGTCGGTCGGTAACTTTCAATTTGAGAGTCCACAACAGTTCCATTGGTATACAATATGCTGCAAAGCTTTAATCCAACATCAACTATTCTACCGTACATAGGCCTATATACAATCGACTACTAACTCTCAGATGTTAGAGTGTAACCCTTTTAGAGTAGAGTCAGTCTATGATCAGCATTCTACTATCTATTCTCAATCAGTGTTATTGTGTTGTCTGTTTTAAAGCAAGTATCACTGGGGCGTGTCTTAACTAAATCACCCCATACTTTTGAAGTTTCTGATTGGATCATAGAAAAATTCTTTCTCTATGAATAAATAATTTATTTACCAAAAAGCTGCAAAATAAGGTATATTACAAGCTTCAAAACTTAGGCTTAAAACTGTCACTCATAAATTCATAGTGTGAGAAAGGCCAAGTCCAATAGACTAGGATAAATTTATAAAATGACCAATATAATATATCAATAGTTAGTAAACCCATTAAGGTGTCAAGCTAATCTGGGACATTTAACAGGTGAAGGGGTTATCGATGATATACAAATTCCAATGGTTATATAAGTTCAACATTATTGAACCTTAATACCACTACACTATATCTGTAACGCTTTGTCTAAGTTATTGAAATGATTTTAGTGTTAATTGATTTTCTGTAGTACAAACTTTGCCACAACACCTAATGCTTACTATGAAATTCTTTAAAATCGTGTTCTTGGGTTAATTAAATATATGAAAAAGCTATATTTGTGCAAAGTACAGTTTGTTAGATCAGATATTTAGGTCTTGAAATTGTAGATTGAAATATGTCCCTCAATATAGTTTTAGAAAAATACAAAAGTTACACCATCAATTTTTTCTTCCATAAATCATCATCCATAATAATAAATTAAGTTATGATGATGGATGGTGACACAAATTATGGTGATGGATATGCTAACGACAACAGAAAATTAGTTTGCTGAAGAATATTTATATCGTACTGATTTACGCCATTTATGTGGGTGTGGCGGCCCTCAGGCTGTTTGCCTATACCAGGGAGTTGTTATTAACAACTCCCTGCCTATACAGTTAAATATTTACACGTTATTATGTGGATGTGGCGGAGTTTACGCTAGCCTATGTTCATAGCTATGCTTTTTTATTATATATTTCATTTTATACCGCATAAATTTATGATGATATTGTTAATTAAGTTTAAACGGACTCAAAATGTCGTATTTGTGTCTGTTGAATTGCATTGATTGATTTGGTTAACTAGTTGGATAGCGGTCCCGGACATCTTCTGAGGCCAGCATAGTGACTATGCAACACCCTCTAATTCAGTACAGAACTGTTGGACAATAATTCATAACTGTTAGTACCTCATCCCTGCGCCCCTCAAAATCGGATTTCTGAACAGCCGTTATATATTAATGCCACATAAATGTAGGTGAATTTAACAAAATATCTGTTCAGCACATAAAATATACATTTACAAACTATTCCAAAGAAAATGAAATGTGGAAATATTTTAGAAAATTTTCAATATTTTGCATATTACAAAGTTATAACATGAATATTACATTGTATCAACTTAGCACAACTGATTGAATTCTGCTATCCTTGGCAGTCCCTGAACAACGATTACCATTGGTGAAAGGATAATGGCTCTCTATTGAAAAAAAAAAACTTTGCATCAACTCAGCAGTAGTATTTACTGCGATGCATGTCTGTTTAAACAGGTCAGAAGGTTTCCCTTTTGTCTTTTAATTGGTGAAGAGGTTGTTATCCCAGTCGTTTTTTGTTACATAAAGATAGAGTACAGTGTTCTTAACGTATGAGATGGATTATTCTTAGAACGTGCAGTGGAACAAAACTTGTATTGGTAGTAGACACTATACCTACCTGTTTGTAGTTGCAATTGCTACCGTATACGTCATTGTTGTTCGTGTTTATTCACTTTTACAGTCTTAACCTGCTTTAAGGTGTCCATTGTTGTTAGTCATCCTTCATTTACCTCTGTGTTACTTTAAAAAAAATTGTATGTTAACATTTATACAGCTCAGTTTTTTTACTTTTTTTGTTTTGTTTTTTCAATGAAGTGTTAACGTACCATATTTTAATTGTCAAGTCACCCAGCATACGTGCTGTAGCACATTTTCTGATTAAACAAAATTTCATATACGTTTATTACGGTTATGATAATTTTTTGATCACTATCATTAATATATATATTTATTTGTTATTGTTATTAATATTAACATAAAATGTATGTAAACAGCTTAATACTGTTTGTTACTTACATCTTCCTCTATTTCGTCGGTAGCGAACCCCACCAATTCCCTCTCGCGGCATAGCACATGATATTGGTGTTTCATAAATTCTGCGTGTCTCTCGCTGGAAAAAAACGCAAATTTTGTGTATGCTTGGAATGTCAAACTTATTTAAACAGTACGTGCCCTAATTTAATGTTTTTGTTAAAATAAAATAATTAAATTTACTCACTCAATTTACTTATCCTCATTCAACGCGAGCGATTTACCGAAAGCTGCTTCTTGTGCTGTATAACCCGGTTCAGTTTTTGATTGACTCCTTTAATAACCCTCATACTGAGAGTTAGGCGTATTTAAACTTTACAAATTGTAGTAAGCCGGCTGGCAGTGCACCTGGACTGGCGTGGGTCCCTGATGGTCCAGCCCAATTTTTTTATTTTAAAATTTGAATGAGAGCAATTATGTATTGCAATATTAAGAATTACAGTATTTATATTTAACTAACACTACACATTTAAGTTGAACAAAAAACATAATGACATCACGAAAGATATTTTACTTACTTCGCCTCCAATATATTCTGTTGTATCACGTCGTATTCTTGATCTGATTCCATCAAACTGTGCACAGAAGAACAGTGTTATGTATGTTATGTTTATTAGACCATACCTTTTTCATTTTTGAACATTGTATTTTTATTACAGTATTACGTATTCTGCGTCTTTATGGCGCAATAATAGTGTGATTTTGATTTAAATTTTTACATTTTTTATACATACAATTAAATAATATGGGGAAAAAAACAACACAAAGCCTGAATCACTCTATCTGAATCTCTTAACAACAGCTGTTTTACATGAAGGTGATAATGATAAAAATATAATTTACGAATTTTTGGGATTATAATTTAGGCCTATGTTTAAATATTATTGTTATTTTTTTTTTTATTGGCGGTTGACCTATCTATATGTAATATTCTTGAAACAATTTCTATTTTTGTAATGTGTATTGGTTATGAATAAATGTTATGAAAAAAAGTACGGAAGTTATGTCATGATGATTGGGTCTTCTGTCAGCAACCTTCATCCTATTGAAGTAACGAATTTAAGTGGAGTTGTAGTGGAGTTGAATAGCTTGGTGGTTAAGATGCTTGGCTTCCAATCCCAGCGTCATGGGTTCAATTCCTGTCAGTGTTGCAGGATTTTTTCTCACGACCAAAACAACTCCACTCCCTAAATCTCATATTAAGATTTAGTTTGTGTAAAGTATCGTGTGTGTATGTTTGTCTTGTGTAAGAGATTGTCACCTACAAGTAGGACAGTGATATATTCGCTATTGACAATCCTTGGCACATGTATTGTGTGCCTAAATAAATAATAATAATAATAAAGATCAAATTTTATTTTGTGTGAACTATTAGGAAAGTTTCTATATCTCTACCCTCATAACCCATTTAAATAGTGCATATTACCTTTTATTTTCCTAATCAATTGTCCAATTGTCCGAGAACCGCTTTGAAAATTAATTGAATGTTGAAAATTTTTATGTAATTCAACAAACAGAAGTCATCGTGAAACTTAGACTTCAATTTAGTACGGTATAAATTATTGTTACCTTCGCTGAACATGGCCTGAGGTTATACCTATTGTGCTCAACGGATGCGTAATGCAGGCCTGTTATGTATCCCGAACAGGGACGTAGCCAGGATTTTGAAAGGGGGGGGGGGGTGGGGAGCCGTTATGCGAATTACGTAGGACTCCGGTGGGGTCAAGGGGGCGAATCCTCCTGTGAAGTAGCGCACTCTAAACGTTCTTAGGACTGTTTGAGAGGATGAAGTGAAAATTGCAATAGGCGCATTATAAATAAGCGCAAAAATAATTATATAATAAATCAACAGTGGCAGATCCAGGAATTCGAAAGAGAGGTGAACGAGGGAGGGACTTTCACAGACCGAGGAACCACCCACCTCAGCCCCACCATGGTTGTGGCTGAGGTAAGAAAATTTATGATTAAGGCATCTGTAGATGGCCGGAAATTACACTCTCGCACTTCAATTTGAATATATTTTTCTTTTTTTTCCTTAAAAAATGAAGGGAGGGGCCTTATATCCACCTCTGCTCAAAACATTCTTTATCCAGAATAGTCATACTCACGAAAAATTGACATGAAAAACCAGATCACATCCTAAAAGCAAACAGCAGTCACTAAGACATACATCAGGAGCCGACTCGATGGAGTTTAATGTCATACCCAGGGAAGGGCACAGATCTGTTTTGAAAGGTAGAGGGCATTTTGTGAGTCGACACCCACCTCAGGCCCACCATGGTTGGAGCTGAGGTGAGAAAATTTGAGGAAAGGATGGCCAGAAATGACACTTTTAGTAAAATTCACCATCACATCACCATTAGTCAAAGTGAAGCACCAACAAAAATTCTCATGATCTTTTATCAGGGATTTTTGACAACCATAGAAATCTTATTAATGTGTGTGTGATATACCATATAGAAAACAAAGCTTAAAAACATTGTCTTTGAGTATGGACTTTACGTAGGCCTACTTCAAAAACATGATTTCACAACCTCAGCCCCACCATTGCTGGGGCTGAGGTGAGAAAATTTGAGGAAATAGTACCTCTCGAGATGGCCGGAAATGACACTTTTATGTAGTAACATTCATCATCAACACATCACCATTATAGACAAAATGAAACGCCAAAAAAATTCTCATGATCTTTTATCAAGGATCTACAATATCCAGGACAACTTAAGCCTAACTATAGCTTACAACAAACTTTTTTTTTTCACATTTAGCACAATTTTCTTCACTTTTTATTGCTATTAATATCATTATCAATTATTACTATCGTCATCATCATCATCATCATTGTTATTATAATTACTATTAGTAGTAGTATTATTAAATAAAAATTTAAAGAGACTTGCAAAAGGATAAAAACGAAATTGAACCACAGTATCGCATTTCTATCTTAAAAGACCTGGCCTGAGATTTATGGATTTAGGCCTATGTGTTCTATTAGGCCTATGTATAACGTGTACTGATGCATATTTACATGTTTTAGAAGTATTCATTTTGAGTGATCCTAGAAAAGAATTTGTATTGGTTCAAGAATAAGCTTTAAACTTTTAACACTGTCCCCTGGATACGTCCCTGATCCCGAATAGAGGATTGGAAGGTTCTCTTCACTGGAGGGACAAATTTCCATTGTCAGTGTGGACGACACTAGCTTAATTTGGCACTGCAGCATCAATGCTGCTGCTGCAAGAACAATTTGATACCCCCACCCCTCTGACTTAATGATTGTTATACAAGATTACTCAGACACAGCTTGAATATCAATATAAGCCACATATTACAAATAAAGACGTGTATGGAGATATTCCACCCTGTATCAAGAACTTTAAGGGCACGAAGTTTAGCATTTGCTGGACATTGCTACAGAAGTAAAAATGAAGTAGTGGCGTAGGGTGGGCTGTGCAGCCAGTGCAGAGCACTGGGATCCAGGGCTATTAGTGGCCCTATATATACATTTTGTTGACTGTTTTTTAAACTTCTGATGTTCTTTTTATATTCTGTAACAAAATTCATTAAACACTATTTTAACAATGATTTAACCACAAATGTAACAACGTACAATATAGAAGTCGAAAACTTATGTACATTCCCAAATTTCACATTAATGATGGTTGTGCACTTTTAAAATGTTATGATTTTTAAATATAGATGTTAAAGGTCAGATTTTAAAAAGGATCTGAACAAGCCCAAAATGCACAGGGATGGTCCATGTGACACTGTAAATATAGTAATAATTTGTAGGTTAATAATGGATATGTGAGGTAAAAAGAAAAAAATAATAAATTGTTTTTATGACATTGTCAATAAGTTTTAATATAAATTATATATTTTAATTTTAAGGGTCAAAGTTCATAGATAAATTGTCAAGTTTTCTGAATAATCCATAAAGCCAAGTTTTTAAAAGAATGATTATTTTAAAAAAATCAGAAGGATCTCACTACATTGTAAATATGCCTTAATATAATTAGCTGAAAAATAAGGTGAAAAATTCAAAACATGTCAAACTTTTCACCATAACATCAGGATATAAAAAGGGGTGCTACTATATTTTATAGTAAATAAATGCCTAGTTACACTACAACGAAATAAACATAAAACGTTTATACTATGAAGATTTTATCGTTTTCTTTTTTTATGATTATATTATGTTACTTGATTAGATTTGTGAAAATATATTTATCGTATACACGATAAATCATTATTGATTCGTGCAAGTAAGCAAACGTCTTGAATTTATGTTTTTTTAATAGGAATAATTGCGCTTTTTATTGTTAATTGTTATTGTTCAGGTATAAACAGGCCTTAACACATCCCCATGCTGCCTGGGTTCGGTTTAAGCAAGTCTTAAAGTGTACATTGATATAGCATTAGAATATAGTTTTTATGAAAGCATCTGTATACTTTGTTGCGTCGGTTGGTCAGGTTAGTCGGTCCTATTATTATTATTATTATTATGTTGATCGGTCATCCTATTGTTAGTCTGTCAGTCGGTTGGTTATTTATTGCGGCTCCATCAATAAATAATAGATTTGAAAACAGGAAACATCTTATTAGAATTGTGTTCTTGTTATTCACAAGTGTGGCCTATGGGTTAGTGAACTTTTGTAATGCGTGCATTATCAATAGTTTCATTTTTAGTAATATACTATCAAAACATTTGTTTTTCAGGTATGACAACTTGACAGTTTTAGTTTTGTCTATTCCAATGTTTTTGGCTTTCAAGTGAAAATTATAATGATATTTTTTGTATACTACGGTAGTTGCTGCGTCGGTTGGTCAGTTAGTTGGTCCTGTTACGTTTAACATTTAGCTGGCTGTTTCTCAGAGATGTTGATCGGTCATTCCATTGTTAGTCTGTCAGTCGGTTGGTTATTTATTGCGGCTCCATCAATAAATAATAGATTTGAAAACAGGAAACATAGAATTGTGTTCTTGTTATTTACTATATAACTCCATCACCGGTTCACACATCACTATCTGGTTATATCTGATCAGTTGAAACATAGTATTGCAGCATTACATAATAATCAATAGAAGTTGATGAAAACTATCCTATATATAAAATACAAAGCAATGAATTGACAACCTTCACTAATGTTCGCTTCAAGCTACCATTTGTCATTTGAAAACAGGAAACATAGAATTGTGTTCTTGTTATTTACTATATAACTCCATCACCGGTTCTCACATCACTATCTGGTTATATCTGATCTGTCCTTTGTTTTGGCTTGTGTTGGTATCGGGACACAGTGGGGATGTATGTACGCAAAAAGAAGCAGAAGACAAAAAAAAAATAACAAAAATAACATTTATTCAATGAATTTCTTAATTTCATGTTATCTAACCCTACTATGCAATATAGTTTTGTTACGTGACCAAGATAATGTGGCATCAGCGTGTACCATTAGAGAATACAGTAACATGATCAATTAAAACTCATATATATATATAATTACATATATATAATACAATCATAGAAATAATAATATATATTATGTATATATATTATATATATAAATATATATATGCAAGAGTACATAATTTATATTATAAATATAATAAGTAAATACTTATATATATTTATATATATATATTATGTTTAATAAACATAATTATTAATTTACATAAATTTATTCTTTTGTTTTATTTTAGACTTGCAATAAAATTTCTTTAATGAATTTAGAAAAAATTAATATATCTGCAGGTGGAAAATGGCTAATCAAATGTTTTAAAACTACGAACAGATTCTAAAAAAGTGTTCCCACCTCTCGTGGTTTTGCAGTTGAAACATAGTATTGCAGCATTACATAATAATCAATAGAAGTTGATGAAAACTATCCTATATATAAAATACAAAGCAATGAATTGACAACCTTCACTAATGTTCGCTTCAAGCTACCATTTGTCCATTCGACCTGTCCATTAGTTTGTGAATGGGTACGCCGCAGTAATAGAATGCTTTATGTTCCATTTCTTGAATAACAGGTCATTCAAGGTCTATGGAAAATATCTTTTAGTTAGTATTTCCACCATCTTATGTTTTATATTCAGTACAAAAACATAAGGATTGGTACAATAATAACATTATTGTAAGCAAATCAAGTTAGGCACAAATTAATCAAATTATGAATTATGTTGTTATACTAACTTTCTTTGCGAATATACACAGTACTAATAATATTACATATATAAATCTTACTAAAGTGATTTTTAAAAATTACCATCCCTAAACAACTGCTAAAAATAAATATGAAAGAAACATTAATAAATAATAATAATTTTCCAATGGCCATGAAGACAGATTCAGCTGATTCGTTAGTTATTGCTTCTGCCTCTGTCCACTTCGAAAATAGGTCGGTGCAGGTTACAAAATATTTATTACCTTTGGTCAGTTGTGGGCATAGTGCCAAAGAGATCTATTCCCCAAACCTTTAAAGGTTCTTCTACCTGCAAAAAAAAAAAAACATACGTTGTTTGCAAAACATCATAGCTAAAGAAAACTACTGTAAAATTAGGCTATCGGCCTGAACATTTATTTTTCATTTTCACTAATTATCGCAAAGGCCCCTATAATGAATTTGGTAATGAGAAATGGTGATAATGATTCCAACAAAAATAAAGTAGTAGTAGTATGACCGCCTAGCAGCTTATTATGTTAAAAATCACCCCTCACATATTTTTATTTATCGTGTAACCCGAATAATTAACTTCTATATTTTTAAATCATTGTTGTTTGTTTCTAAAAGGGAGAATTGTGTTATTCATTTTTATTTAATTTATATGTTGTTGCATTGAGGGAATAATAAATAATACGAACAAAAAATATGATTATCACACAACACAATGAGAAGAAATAATTGAATATTTGTCATGGAAATTATTTAAAAAACGACGGTATGAGTATTGGATCGACATGGGCATAACACAATATGCAGATTCACTTAACATTGTAATATAAGCAAGACTTCAGTAGTATGCAAATGTGTAGAATAAACTGCCGCACATTAAAAGAATCAACTAATTATTTAAAAGAATAAAATTAACATAACTTAAAGAAATATTTCATTATACAATGGCAAGACCTAACTATCTGATCTAACAAACTGTACTTTGCAGAAATGTGGCTTTTCATACATTTGCCCAAAACATGATTTTAAAGAATTTTTTATTTTTATGCAAAAAAATTGCATTAGAGCAAATACAAAAATATAAGTTTTCTGAACAATTTGACACCAAAATAATTTATATAGCCTTATATATGACCATTTCATATTTTTGCCCAATAAACGAATGTCAAGGCCTAATAACAAAAAGATGGCATTTTCATATATTTACGCAAAAACACAATTTTAAAGAAATTCTCAGCAAACATTAGTTTTCCCGGAAACAGTTATATTAGAGCAAAATAAATGTATGTCTTCTAAACAATTTGACACCAAAATAATTTCTATAGACCTAAGCGTTGCAGAGATATGACCATTTCAATTTTTTAGCCTAAAAACATGTTTTTTAGGTGATTCGGAAATCACAATAAGTATTGGATTTCATGCAAAAGGTATCAGAGCGAATATAAATATATGTGTTCTGAGCAATTTGACACCAGCATTATTTCAATAGACCGATGCATATATTGTTTTTAAGTGGCCACTGACCACTTAAAAACAATGCATTTGTTAAACCTTTATATTTGTAATAAATACGCTGAGCATAAAATAAAGAAGCGGTACCTTTAATGTGTAGTGATAAATTATAATTGTATCTCTGGTCTGCTTTTGGAAATATATTTCCCCTCTAAAATTTTATCTTGCCCTCACTTACCTACCAGATTTCAGACGCTGGCGCCGCCACTGACCAGAGACGTAACATGGGATTATGCTTTCCTAAAATATTTTCAAACCCTCTTAACTGTGGTGGACTGTGATGTTTTACTACAGATAGACATACGTATACGAGTCAAAAAAGCCTCAGAAATGAGAAAATAATTATCTTTTTTTTAGTGTTTTCCTTCAATAATGCAAAGTCCTGTTTGAAAATATATTGGTTTGACTGAAATACTTAATAATTAATTCATAAACGTATGTTAATAGAAGACAGTGCAACTTTATATCTTGATTTTATAATATATAGATATATAATATCTGGTGGTGTATTTGAATTGTTATAATATCTAGAACCGGTTAAAATAACTGTGTTGAATTCTGCACATGTTTACCACACTGCTGCAATAAGATGGCGCTACCAAGTCTACCCGAGCAACCCTGATACGACGGCTCTTTATACGTTTGGAAGAGAATTCAAGATAGATTCATCAGACACTTTGGTAGCCTATGATAGGGCGCACGCCTATCCTGATTACAACGGACTGGTTCGAGTCGTAGATTTACCTCTGAGTGATAACCAGCCGTTTGGCGTGTATTACGTTAACGCAACCATAGGGAACAGAACATCGAAGATAACCACAGCAGTGATAGATGAACATGGTAAGAGGGATTGTTTCTTGTTTCGATAGTCAATTACACACACATTACATAATAATAATAATAATAATAATAATAATAATAATAATAATAATATTATTATTATTATTAATAATAATAATAATGATAATAATAATCATAACAATAATAATAATAATAATTAGGTAAACAAAGTTATAACCATAAAAACATACTCATTGATATAAAATCCAATTGTATATAATTTATGGTGTACCTGTCGTGTATGTGCCATGACAGGTAAATCTCTGAAAGGACTATACAATCCAAGGTCATAATGCGTTACGAAATTATAACCGAGGAAAGCATTACTGAAAAATTTTCGTATAGAAAATAAATCAATCAAATGTCTACCTAAAATTATACTTTTGGGAAATGACACATGGAATTAGGACCAAAGGTCACCGAAGGGACGTTAGCTTGATGACATATGATTAGGATGGGAATCAACAATTGGGAGCTGATAAAAATTATGTTCCAGATAGATTAGTATGGATAGGATTTTGTCGTAATTTCACGCATTCAGAATAAGTGTTTTTCCATATATTTGCATTATGATGTCATATCACTTGTATGATTATTCATTCAGGCCGGAAAATCACAGGTTTTGTCAAAAAAAAAAAAAAAATTATAGAATGGACAAAAGTTAACATCCCATCATCACAGAGGTGATGTTATAACTAACCGGTCACTCGCTGTTAAAAGATGATGAATAACTTTTTCTCTTTTGTGGGGTCGTCCCACTTTTATTCATAAGTTCAGCATACACAGTATAATTTGTAAAGAGTTGTTCAATATAGCTTCTTAAAATATCTTTAACAATTTTTTTTTCTTACTTTCACTGAAATTTATGCACATCGGACAATTACCATGCCATTTTTTCTATTTGTTTTCTGTCATTTTAATAAAGGATATAATAAAAAGTCAAGCATTTGTTTAAGCCTGTTTTTTAAAGTTTGTTCGCTTGTATTTATAAACACTATATACAATATTTATAGGCTACATTATTTTTTCGAAATAGTTTCCCTTCAGACTATAATATGGTGAAATTTTTTTCACCAAGTTTAACGAATATAATATTTTTTTATTTTGTTAAGGTCAATCATTGACCATTTCTTTTTTGCTTTTTCATTGCTAATTAATAAATCACAGCTTAATAAACTCTTTAATTCCAATAAAAACATAACCCAAGGACATTGTTTCCCAAGTCCGAGTCTGTACTTAACTTTACTTTTATAGATACAGAATGTAAAAATAGATAGAATTTCATTTGTTCGTTCAGCATAGCATCCATTCTATTTTTTCATTTATATCAAAATTGCATATTTTTAACATACGATAAAGTTTTGCCCCACAAAATTCTATATCCTTACATTTGACTAACATATGCTCTTCATCTTCCTGTATATTACAAAACTCACAAAGATTGTTGTTCGATATATTCCACAGTTTAAGTCTAGATCGTGTAGGTAAGATTCTGTGTATTAATTTATAGTTGAAATGAGAGATTTTCTTCATATGCATCATTGAATTCACTTTGTTTTTCCAACACAGTGGCCAGTTGATTGTGTTGATTTGTTAAGTAGTTTTCCATTTACTTTGAGCTTTTGGTACACTATATTTGTCATTAATGAATGATAAGTAAGAATCTTTAACTTTTTGTTTTTTTTAAATAATAGTGTCGTTGGATTGACATTTTTTTTCACCATGTATTACACAAGCAACTTGGTTTACAATAATTTTTTCCATATTTTCGGAATTGCATTAATTAATGCCACATATTCTATTAGTGTATAAGTTGTTGTTTTTGACAATTTTGGAATTATCAATCTTTATTAGACGGTTATTTACAATTCTATCATTTATGGTTTTAAAATTTGATTCTACCCATGTTTTACAAAAAAGATGTTTAAACGTTTAACTGAATAAATTTATTTTCCCAAAGCCTTTGCTTTTTTACTTCACAGATACATTGTGGGTGCGAAGCATGTATATTATTGTATTTGACACATACATAAAGCATATTCCTATAAAATGTAGGCAACTCTTTTAATGAACTATGCTTTTCAAAGTTCATATCTGTCATACATAATGTATATGTTACAGGAAACATGTAAAAGCATGGAATATATTTCCATTTACCTGGGTCAGGACTTATTAAGCGTTTTACCCAACTTAATTTAAGGGAATCGATTACAGAGTTGAGATCGATCATTTTTAGGCCTCCTTTCATAATATCTTGTATAATTATATCTCGTTTTATTTTTGCTTTTTTCCCACTCCATAAGAAGTTATACAAAATTTTATTAACCTTAGGGATAAATTTTTTGGAATATCTGTGATACTTGCATTATATGTAAGTTTTGATAAAACAAGTGTCTTTATAATTGTAATTTTCCCAAAAAAGGACAAATTTCTTTTTTCCCATGTTTTTAAAACGTGCTCTAAATTAGAAACTTTTTTTCCCAATTTTTTGCAATACAAGTAAGTTTATCGTATCCTATATATTCCTAAAAACTTTACAGGTTCTTGAACGAACGAGATGTCACAAGCATTACCTTTCTTATTTCCCAATCCACACACCTTTCGTTTTATTTTTATTCAGTTTCAAACCTGACACTTTACAAAACAATTCAATTTTTTTAATGAAACTAGCTATGCTATTTTCATCCTTTGCAAAAATCACAGTATCATCAGCAAGTTGTGCTATTTTAACAGTATTCAGAACCTCGTTTGAAGACGGCAGTTTAATGCCTTTACACAGAGGATTGTTTCTTATGTTAATTGCCATTAACGAAAACAAATAATAAGGAGGACATAGGACATCCTTGGCGTATCCCGCTATTCATAATAAAACTCTCTGATGTCCACCCATCGGTGTACATTACCTCTACCCAATGTATGAATTGTTTTCCAAAGCCAAAATATTTTAGAGACTTGAGCATGAAGTTTCTATCTACAGAGTCGAAGGCCTTTTCGAAGTCAATAAAAATTAAAGCTCCCTCTTTATTATTAGTATCTGTATATTCAATTAAGTCCTCGATCAATCTAATGCTTTCACCCGCAAATCTACCATGGATATATCCCTTTTGGTAATGGTTAATTACTGTACTTATTACAGATTGCACTCTCTTTGCAAGTACGTGAGCGGCTATTTTGTAATCAACATTTAAAAGTGTTATTGGTCTCCAATTGGCTAAATTTTCTCGCTCGCCTTTTTTATACAATAAAGGTATAATACCTCTTCGTTGTGTTGTTGATAATTTACCATTTTCATAACTAAACTTAAGGGCTTCACACACTGTACAACTAATTGCATCCCAAAATTTACGGTAAAATTCTACTGTTAGTCCATCTGTACCTGGACTTTTATTGAAACACATTTTAAAAACTGCGTTTTTACATTCTTCAAGTGTTTTTACAAAGAAGTTTACTTGTTCTTTAAGAATTTCCTTAGTGTCTGTGGTATATTTTCCATTGTTTTTTAAAACAGATGTGATGCGTTTCTTTGATGATGAATAACTTCTTTTAACTTCGTATTTAGCCACAATACTACCAATAAACGCCACCGTTAGTGTCACTGTAAGCGTCGGAGAACGGTTGGCAATTGGCTTTGCTGGGCTAGACACAACTAAGAATATTGTATGGAGAAAAAATGGCAATATTTTGAGACTACCATCAAACAGTAACATCTTGAGGTTTAACCAGGTAACTGTAGATAACGCAGGAATATACGAAGCGTGTCCAAGTGGACAAAGATTACTGAGGCTCCACTCTTTCATCAAAGTAATTGTTAGAGGTAAATGGAATACTTTATTATTTTAAAGTTCTTCGACCAGGGAGGTATTCTCATCAACATTAATTAACAATGGGTATATGTAGCGTTTAATATTCTAACAACATTTATTTAATCACAATCAATAATAACACAGCAAAGTACGGAAATAGACAAATGGATTTGATTCGGATTATTTATAGAAGATTTAAACAAAACTTGTCTCGAGATAAACCCCGAAAACTACATCAATAATAGTAAAAATAAAGTAATAATAGGCCTAATTATTATTCATTATAATTAATAATAATAATAATAATAATAATAATAATAATAATAATAATAATAATAATAATAATGTACATTAATTGCCAATATTTGTTTTGTTTTCAGGCTGTCCGTCTAACAAATGGGGACCACCGACTTGTTTGGGAATATGCGATAATTGCTACAATGGTGGTGTGTGTGAAGTGGAAACAGGAAGTTGTATTTGTCCCGCTGGTTTCATGGGAAGCAATTGCCTCACAGGTACAAATTCGAGTCCCAGGGGAGGCTGAGTTTTTTTTCTTTGTTACATTCCTCTTCTTTTAGGTTTCAATATATCAGCTGTCTCTTATACACATCTAGATGTGTATAAGAGACAGATATATACCTTCGATAACTGTACATCGTCTTTACATTTTATTTTACTTGAACACACATGCAAATCCACATATATGAAGTAAATGTGTGCACGTGTGTTTCAAAACACATAAATTAAAATACTGCGTAACGGTAATGGGAACTCACTGTGTTCTGTGACAGTCAAATTTGCAGGCAGTAAAGAATTAGGCATATATATATAGTCACATATGGTATGTAAGCCTAGAGTTTAAATACTACTGTATTGGCATGATATCTAGTGTCTTCATATCACAATTCTTACGTACCACAGCGTGTGGGGGTAACAGATTCGGATGGGGTTGTGAACGAAGATGTGCATGGAGTGAGACCGATCCCAAAGATGCTTGTATCGGAGATATATTTTGTCTCCCGGAACCAGCTGGATGTCGGTGTGCTGCCGGTTTTACAGGATTGCAATGCATTTCCGGTATTTGTTTTTCAATTTTACTTGATGCTTTTACAATGATCAGCTCTATTTTCTTCTTCTTGGTTCATTTGACTTTGGATATACCATACAATATATAATTTCTTAAGATTTATTAAATTAAAATCCTATAATTGTATTATTATAGTATAAAAATATAATAGTATAAAAAACATTTTTGTGATGATAATATAATATATTATTAATAATAATATTGTTACTACTCAAAAATAGTTCAATAATACCGTGTGTTATTGTTCGGTCATAGTTATTGTTACAGTTAAGGTTCATGTTTTGTTTCTGTTTCTGTTTATATTCCTATTATTATTATTACAATTATTTAGTTATTATTTCTTTTACATAATTGCTAGGATGTCCTGATGGAAAATACGGTGCAGGCTGCAAGCAAGTCTGCCGCTGTAAATCGAAATCATGTAATCGGTTCACTGGCGCATGCTCAAAGTGTATGACATCATGGAATGGGGAATCCTGTCAGAGTAAGATGATCGATGTATCATTTAATATGAATGTTTTAATGATGACTTTGTCGAGATAAGTAAAGTTGTAAATGAGTGTTTGTTCTCCTGTCTTCGTAATAACCCAAATTAACATGGAACGAAAAAAAAAGAGTACTAGTAATTACTAAAAACATCTACTCAAAGCAGACCATAGAAAGGATCGTTACGACTGAAGCCATTTATGAAGACGATTGGACAATATAGGCCTATTAGATACTTTACTTTTGTAATTTGACGAAACTTCTTTGACGACAGAAATTCTCAAGTGTATCATGATGCACCTACAGCAATAAATGTTTTTAGGTATTTAGTACAGGCATGAACATCAAGTGCGCCAAACGCTTCTCAAATCATTCGTATAGTCTGTACAATATTGTTCGTTGTAATACTAACAGATATAATTAATTATCATGATTAAAATTTTTATTTTATTTTTAAAACTGTAACAATTCAGTGTTGAAATGAAGTTTTTAAAGAACTAGTCTCACAACATAAAAAATGAAAATTGCTTCTTCGAATTTTCGACTGTCATCCGACAAACTTTTTTTCAAGAATGAAGAAACTGGTTTAGTAAAACCTTAGTCACGTGACAGCGGAGAAATGTCCGAGAGGTGGGGCCTGCCTTCTGCTGGTACCTGCAATATAAATCGATCCTTTGACCCCCGTTGAAGCCATCTGGACTCACAATTCAGGACAATAAAAATTCAGTATTTTTTTTACTGCAAATTCTTCCATAATGGTATTTTATTCAAAATGCAATTTTGAATAAAATACCTTTATGAATGAATTCGTCACAAATGTAGTTTACGGACTTTCATAATTATTACAGTGTATTTACAGCATATGTACCTATTCTACTTCAAATCTTTGTTTTTACTAGTTCCTGATGTGTGTCCTGATGGTTACTATGGAGATAATTGCATTTATAAATGTCATTGTAAGGATGACACAGGCTGTCACAAGAATACTGGGTTTTGTGCAAATGGTCAATGTGCAGTTGGATACACGCTTTCAACTGCCAACATCTGTGAACGTAAGTATCGGTGCGGATGAATCAATCTTACACCACCATAAGTCTGCATTCATCCTTCTATGTTTGCTAAAATGGAACATCCAGTTTGAGCTTGTGATATGTACTTCAAACGGGACAAAAATGAACAGATTTACTCGATAATACTTATTGAATATTACAAATTTATACAGAATGTCATTCAAATAATGCAGACCTATCAATGATCGGACCGTCCACTTGTGTCTTCAAAAATTGACTTTCCAATCGGTTGTTTTGGTTTTTTTTTTTACTAAAGAATAGACATAGGCCTACGCATTGATGGAAAAGGTCAGTGGCTCATGCCACTGTCTTTGAGGTCATAACATTATCTGTTTTTTGTGACTGCACCTCAATACAACCGTTGATATGGGCCTAAAAGCCAAGCTACGGGGAAAACATCTGGGTTTTTTTCTAAGGATGCTTGACCAAAAACTCGGGAACGGTAAATGAGATACAGATTTTTTCATATTTAAAAATTAGCGGGGAGGATGAGTAACTACATTTTTCCATCTTTTCCCCAGTTTTTAAACATAAAAAATATATATCTTATTAACCGTTCCCGACTTTTTCTTCAATTCTTTGCCTTTGAAAAATCAGTTGTACAATATATCATTTTTTTGTTTTTCTCTGAAGCCTGGCTTTAAGTTATTTTAATACTTAAAAGTATTATTTATATCCAGTTAGGGTCCAGATGACCAAATGGTCAATATTACCATTGTAGAACACTTTACAATTCACATGTCATGAAATAATTAATATTTTCAATGACTAGGCATATCATGAATGATCTAGTTCTCTATGTATTCTATTAGCTTGCCTAGACAATTCATTCGGAGATGGCTGTAGTAAGACATGTAACTGTGCATCGAGTTCTTGCCATCACGAAAGAGGCTGTTCTGGTAGCTGTTTTGATTACTGGTTGAAGCCATCGTGTACTGTAGGTAATTATATTATTGATTCACGAGAAACATTTCTCACTATTATTTGCTTTTGTTTTGTTTTAGAAAATGGTAACCACATAACTTAAATCCACATTATTACAATTTCTGTCATGATCAACTTCTCAAATTATTTCATTCTAGATTGTTGAGATTTTGGGTTGCCTTAGGCAAACACGAAGTATAATAAAGATATTATTATCTAATAATAATAATAATAATAATAATAATAATAATAATAATAATAATAATAATAATAATAATAATAATAATAATAACGACATCAACAAAAGCAGTTGTAAACAACGGTGGTGGCAGCGTCAATGACACCTTAAATTTAGATACCATTATTGTTGTTCTTGTGTTGTTTTTTGAGTACACAGGTTTTTAGCATATACAGACATTATTCATACAAGTGTTCATGTCTGCGTCTGAAGCGTTTAGGTTGTTTGTGTGCAGGTAATGTTTAGAGTGGCGGATCCGGGGGGGGGCGGGGTTCAAGGGCTTTACGACGAACCCCTATCTGTGAAGAAATGTAACACGCCCCTTCAAAAATTACTCGTTCCCCTAGTCGCCGCCCCCAATAAAATCACTTGCAAATAGTTTAAAAGCCAACTAAAATCACCTTTATTTTGCCAGTTAGCGCCCCTTAACTAATCATCGAGCTCCTCCATTTCACCTTCACGCCCTCCCACCGCCTCCCCCACATCAGCACCTTCATTTCAAAACTTCTAAATACGCCACTGAATATTAGATGTATTTATTGTATGCATATTGACAACTGAGATACATCTACAGTGATGTACGTTTCTAACTTCATGTTTTCATCAGGAATTGTGGCTACAGCATATGACAAATGCAACCCAGGTGAACATACAAACATTACCTGTGCAGTATCTGGTAATTTAAGTGGAGTCGAAATCCGTTTACAAATCAAAAGCAATCATTCACCCACAATCAAACCAGTAAGAGTGGAAAATCTTGAGGGCTTCTCATTGGCCAGATTTAGTGCCGAAGCAGATGTTTCAAGGGAATACCTTTGTCAGATTCAACATGGTTTGTACTGGGCTATTCGCGCTATAAATCTCGACGTTTACGGTAAGAAACTGCTGAGAACTATTTTGAAGAACATATCTGTCGAGATTAAAATCTTTATTCACATAAAACCTCTGAAATACGACGATGCAAATTCTTCATTTCTGGACGATTCGTGGTGTCAACGGTAACGTTACACTAAAAGGAGGAAGTCTAGACCAAAATATGTATTATTCCAATTAAACAGTGCTATTTAGTGGTAGGCCTATGGATGTTTTAAAAAAACATCTGTAGAATTTACTATAATGATTTGAGTGAAACTGGTGGGGCTTATTACACACTGTGAATTCCCATTAAAATATTTACATTTATAGATCTACCTGTCTATAATGGCAAACCATCTGTCTTGAATTCAACACACTCTTCGGTGACGTTTGAATGGCGGCCGTGGAGCATTAATAAAGGAGACACGGGTGAAGGTCCTGTTATTGATTACGTCGTCTTCTATAAACGGTCACGCGATCAAGAATGGAACTCTCTCCCCAGTACTGCCGTGATTTGGAAAAAGGCATTAACTCCAAAATCCTAGTTTTGAGTTATTGAGCAAAACGGGTTTGTCGTTAGCCTTTTGTACTGGAAATGAATCCTAGTAATTTTTTTTGGCAAATATACTAAACATATAATTAAAAAACATATTAAATAATTTTCATGGTGATTTTTGTTCTTTAACCCTATTTAAATGGAGATAATGCACTATTCCAAATTTTAACAGGCGTCAATGGTGCATGAAAAATCTGAAGTTAGGCATTAACTCCAGTTTTTCCAGTGAAATGTGTATCTTACGTAGCCAAATTACAGTATTTCTGACAAACAAATAATGTATGCCAGTGTCAATTATATATTTCACAAAATTTAGTCCATGTGGTAGAAGATTTTTTAATATGCCATTTTTTAAAAACCTAAGTAAAGCTAGGCATTATGTGCATTTACAAGCTATCATGACTAATTAACTATGCGTTATTGTCTTCTGTGATTGGTTCATTATGATCTGTTCATTGTTTGGTGGAGATAATGCCTTCTTCCAAATTATTCTGCATTCATGGATTGGAGTTAATGCGTAAATATAATATTTATTGCATATTTCTGGACATTTTTTGTGGTATATGATCAATTCACATGATAGAATACATCTATAGGATGCCATAGAAACAAAAATCCAAAAATCTCAAAAAGTGGAGTTAATGCCTTTTTCCAAATTACGGCAGAGTACATCTGGAATGACAACAGCGGAAGTGAAGCAATTAGAAGAAATTACTGAATACGAATTTGCTCTTGCAGCCGTCAGACCCGGCATCGGAGGTCGCGGAAAAATGAGCTTTGTTTCGACGTCTACCACTAGTTGTTCACGTAAGTAATCATAATTGCCTGCTTACAAATTACTCATAATTAATGTTGTACATATACTGTTAAGTGCAAATTCAAAACTGAATTGCTTTTGATTGTTTCACAGCTCCTGTAATACCGTTCAGTACACTCACAATTTATGGGGACTCATCGAGGCAACTTACGGTTAATTTGTCGGTATGTTACTACGTTTATGAATGAAAACAATTCTGTTTTTATCCCCATCCTTTCCTCCTCACCACTAGCACCATCATCCTTTATCTTTTCATCGTTTTCCTCACCATCAATATACTGATCATCTTACGTCATCGTTAAATTCACTACCATTCTCGTTATCATCACATCACCATCATTAACATTAGTTAAGAATCTGTCTTTCACATGGTAATCTTGAAAATTGTATATTTATTTTTTAAATTAATAATGTATAATTAAGGATATATTTTTTGATAATTATTTATATTATTCATGTGGTAATTTTGATGAATTTGTACATAGAACTTTTAAATTTTGTAATGTTGATATATTTAGTAATCATTTTTAATTTCAATCCTTTTATTCAATGTATTTATATGTTTTATATTGCCTGTGTATATATGTCTTTTATAATGTAATGCAATCAAATTCAGCCATTCGCTGCTGATTGCAAATCATATACCGGAATAAATAAATAAAAAAAATAAAAATCATTCTTATCCTCGTATATTGTTGTATCACGATAAATAGCTCTAAAAATTGATATTTTTCAATGGTAGGCTCCTCAGGTCGCTATGACTTGCCCGATCACGGTCTTCAAAATTTATTACTCTGAAGTTGGTTTCGAAGCAAATGAAACGCAGATTGTCGTCAGCGCCTCTGCCAGAGAGTACGTCATCAGGAATCTGAAAACTTTTACTGCTTACAACGTGGAAATAACGTCAAGAAACCAAGATTACGAAAGCCACCGGTCTTCAACTACGGTCTATACGGCTGAAGAAAGTAAGAACCTCAAAAATCACACAAATTGTTGACAGCCTTTGTAGGCGAAATGAGAATTTTTGTTAGGATTTATACAATAACAGAGATGATTAGTCATTTTGAAATGATTGTGACATGCGGTGAGCTAAAAACAAACTTATTCGATCCACCGGCAAGATTATTAAGTAGGATGCATGTAGTATCGATTGCCATTACATTGTTTCAACGACAGTCTGAACTGTTCGTATTTAAACCAATGTTCGCATGCTACGCCACCTTTCGAAACCTTTTATTTTTTTTATTAGAAGATGCAGTCGAAGGGAACTGAAGAAGCAATTAGGCAAGAGAAGTGAGAGGAATTTTGTTAATTACAGATTAAAAAATTTTGGGATTGTGAAAAGAGAAATAAGAAGATGGAAGAGAATTCAAGAGATACAGTGTACTGATGGTTGGTGCGAGTTGAACGAATCCACCAGCGGGACAAAACAGCAGAGGCATTATATTTTAGCTTATCAAAGCATTTTTCAGAGAATTAACATGACGATAAAAAATGAAAAGACAGATCTACGATGGGTAGTGTCAAGTTGTAGAAAAGTGTGAGAGATTCAACTTCAATAAGTCTGATTGTTTTGGGCTGTACCTTGTCGAGGAGAATATCAGATGAAGGAGTAGTACGATACCCCAGATTGAAAGCAGCCTTATAAAGCAGTAACATGTGCTTCTAGATCAAAATATTTTCAGAGTGGAAGAGAAAGCCAAGCATCTGAGGCACATTTTACAATATCTACAATGTGAGCCTTCTAGACACCCCATTATTCTACTGTCATCATATTCATATATGTAGGACTGGTGACTGTCCTTGTAAAAATGCAATATGCGAGTGTTATATAATCCTAATCTGGCTTATGCCGTCCTGTATATTGTATATACAACCCGATTACAACAGTTTAATTACTATACTGGAACAGCCTTAAACGCCGGGAACTAGCGTAGATTTTTAAACCAATTTCTAAATACGCCATTTTGGAATTCATCCGAATTATGACTGTAAACACACGCATTTACAGGATTTTTTGGATTCAAAATAGTACGTATACAGGTATGTATATCATGTCTTTCTCTAAAAGTTTAGACTTATATTAACTCTAATGCTTTAAAAAACATTAATGTTCAGTCAACCTAGGCCTAGACCAAGGCCCTCGGCATAACCTAGTTTAGGCCTAGGCCTAGATGAACAACTTTCGGCTAGATCATGTGTGGGAAAAAGCCGGGCCTCTCGCTTAGGGGTGAAGGGCCTCGGTATTTAGAATTGCCAAGAGGCTCCCTACTTTGAGTGTCATAGTGGGTCCCCCTAATAGTACCTCCCTAGTGTTCTATTACCTCAGTGCAGGCCTATTTGAATTCACTATTTCTACTACTAGCCTCCTATATTATTATTAGGCTTAAGGCCTACTAGTACTAGGCCTATAGAGCCCTATCTATGTAGACATAGGTCTCTAACCTAGGCATAGCCTAGATTCGATTTTATTACAGAGGTTCAACCTAACCACGCCTAGGCTAGGCTCCCCCCCCCCCTGCCACTCCCTCCCTTCCTAGTCCAAGTCTGGCTTAAATACTGCATTATTTACTAGATTTACTGCTCAGTGCAGCTAACTGGTTATTGGTATTAATGAATGTTATCAGTTGAAAACTACCCTTGGAATAAAAAGAAAGGTCCAGGGAGGAAATTTTACAGATTGACCACCTAATAATAATAAT
>NW_022728334.1:690485-690921 GCF_011630105.1 Anneissia japonica | reverse complement strand
TATGTTTTCATTATTTTATTATTTTTTTAATCTTGTCCATCATATCGTTCATAAATTCGTTCATGTCCGTTTAATGTGTTTGTTGTTTTATTTGTTTAAATCATACCCATCTTATGCGCTGTCTCTTATACACATCTAGATGTGTATAAGAGACAGTATCTAAATACTATTAAAAATGTTATAGGCCTAGAAGAAGTACTTAAAAATATCAGAGCAGATGACACGTTCAATTACCTGTATGATTAAAATTTATTAATAAATTATCAATATTTTCAAAGTTACCATGGTGGGGCTTAGGTGGTCAATCTCTAAAATTTCCTCACTGGATCTTTTATTCCTTTGCAAAGGCTAGTTTTCAACTTTAATACCAATAACCAGTTAGCTGCACTGAGCAGTAAATCTAGTAAATAATGTAGTATTTAAGCCAGACTTGGAC
>NW_022728334.1:682919-690415 GCF_011630105.1 Anneissia japonica | reverse complement strand
CTTGGTTATGCCTAGGTTAGAGGCCTGTGTCTACATAGGGCTCTATAATAGTACTAGGCCTAGTAGGCCTTAAGCCTAATATAGGAGGCTAGTAGTAGAAATAGTGAATTCAAATATGGGCCTGCACCGAGGTAATAGAACACCAGGGAGGTATTATTAGGGGGACCCACTATGACACTCAAAGTAGGGAGCCTCTTGGCAATTCTAAATACCTAGACCCTTCACCCCTAAGCCAGAGGCCCGGCTTTTTCCCACACATGATCGAGCCGAAAGATGTTCATCTAGGCCTAAACTAGGCAATATGCCGGGGGCCTTGGTCTATAGCCCTAGCTTGACTGAACTTTAATGTTTTTTAAAGCATTAGAGTTAATATAAGTCTAAAATTTTAGAGAAAGACGTACTATTTTGAATCAAAAAACCCTGTAAATGCGTGTGTTTACAGTCATAATTCGGATGAATTCCAAAATGGCGTATTTAGAAATTGGTTTAAAAATCTACGCTGGTTCCCGGCGTTTGAAGCTGTTCCAGTATAGTAATTAAACTGTTGTAATCTGGTTGTATATACAATATACAGGACGGCATAAGCCAGATTAGGATTATATAACCCTCGCATATTGCATTTTACAAGGACAGTCACCAGTCCTATATATATGAATATGATGACAGTAGAATAATGGGGTGTTCTAGATCAGGTTGGATTAAGAGGATTCCAAACTGGACAAATTACAAAATGTAGCTCCTTTTTCTCCCCCTTTTTGGTTGTTATATAAGAACTATGAAGCATTGCTTCGTTTGATTGTAATATATATTTTCTATCTAATTTATCCTTAACCAGAATCGGCACCACCAATAGTTTTCGTGTGCAGTGACTCGCTATTAAAACTTTACATTGGAACAAACAGTTTGGGAATTTTTGGTAACGTCACCCACTTTTCCATAAGATACGCGAGAAAAGAGCAAAATGCCAACAATGGGACATGGCAACTGGTGAAGCTAGGTTCAAAAAATGGTTCTGCCACTTGGATTGGAGACAATCTGAGAACAGATGAATCATACAACTTCCAGGTACGATCTTTAGATAACATTCCGCAAGCTCTTAGAATAACTTCTAGGCATTCCGACTTTTCTCTAAAGTCATTGGAGTACATTCTTTTTTCAAAACTAAAGCCGAAGGTTGTCTGATACTCAGATGCCATCTTAAATAACGTGATACTTTTATCAGCGAAGCCCCTTTATAAGGGTTAGGGATTTTGATTGTTTTTAGTCGTGAGAAAAGTCTCTTTTTTATTATTATTTCTTCATATCACATTTACAAGACGTACAGATATAATAAAAAAGAAAGGAAAGTATGTTATATGCATAGAAACTAAACGGTGAAGCTTAAACAAAGAACATTATTTGAAAAATAATAATATAACAATTTAAAGTAAATTAACAAATTTTGACCATTCTGCGTCGAAAAATTAATTGCTTTTCTTTCTGTAAAGCCACGTATCTTAAAACATTTAAATAATTTTTAAGGTACAAATTCAATGCTCTGATATTTGGAATCGTTTTGCCTACTCTGCATTTATAAATTAAGTATTTTGTAACAATAATAATAGTATTTACCGAAAATTTTTTTTCACAGAATAAAATGGACTCTAAATTGAAAGATATTTTTCTAAACGCTTTTGATAATTTCTGTTCAATGTTTGACCATATTGGTTGAACGTATTTAAGAATTAAGAACAAGTGAGGAATCGTTTCAGGTACGCTATGACAAAAAGTACATTTCACATCCCGAAATATTCCAATTTTACATAAAAATACATTTGTGGCAATTATTCTATGATTTATTCTGCATTGGAACCACTGTAGATGGTTTTGCCCTAAACATTTAAAAAGCATGGGCAGGGTATACATGCGTTGCAATTCCTCAATTGCCTTGTTTATCTCGATTTTTTCTTTCCATTTTATCATGCTTTTAGGAATAATTAATTAGAGGTTTTAATAAGTATATTGACATGAAATGGAATTATGGTGCGCATGATTTAGTTGATTGAGATACAAAATACTTGTGTTTTATTGCATTAATAAGACCTTGATACTGCAAAAAATTACATTTGCTATAATAGTGTTTCTTAAAATGTTCCCATATCATCAGGGCATTGTTATCTTAACTTAATAAATCTTTTATGTAAATTATACCCTTTTCATACCAACTCTTGTAAAACACTACTTTATCATGTATAGTTATATAACTATTTCCCCATAGACCTGTACTTCAGATACCGTACTGTTTACCGGATATTTTTTTTCTATTTAATTTGCACCACATTAAATTCCTGGTGTCACAGGAATTGCACCCAGGACCCTAGTATTAGTGGACAAGCACCTTAACCACTAAGCTATTCAACTCCACTGCACTGTATTCATTATTAAAAAAAACCTTTATTGCTTTAGGCATCCTGCTACATATTATAGATCGGTTTATAGAACAACATATAAAATAACGTACTCTATACGCACAGATCCAACCCTAGGCACTTTACAACTGACTCAAACGTAGTGGAGCTGTGGTTAACCTAGAAAAGCTTGTAGGTCGCAGCTAATATATACACTGTACAATATATATCTTTATAAGTATGTGTGTATTAGTATATACCTAATAACGATTTTATCTTTTGCATCAAGGTCAGAGCTGTAAACAGTCTAGGTGCGGGCCGGTGGAGTAAGACACTTTCTGCTATATCACGGAATGGTAAGCAAAATGTTCACTTACATAATCATATAATTAACAAAGTATATAATCATTTTTGAAAACAAAATAAAATATGATAATACATACTTGATCACACAGTCGATTTACAAGTACATTAAAAGAGATCTGCAATTTTAAATGTGGTGTTTACAACCAGCAGGTCAAGCATGCAGGACTAGAAAATTAGCAACATCCAACTTTTTCTAAAGATATGTCAATTAAATAAAAATGACTAAATTGATGCTGATTGTGTCATTGTTAATGCATTTGACGAAATAAATCTAGTTTTCTAACACTGAAGGTGTGTACCGAGTATATTATAGACGTAGATGTATCGACTTATGAAGATATTGATGGATCAATTGAGGGATAAATGATAGTAGGGAGGTTTCGCAAGCTTACGAAAACGAATACTGTTACGTCATTAAATGTTTAGTCAACCCGGCATCTCCTAACATGGCATATTCTTCACAACGTAGACCATCCCTGCCTTTAAAGTGAATCAGCGTGTACTTAAACCTAGTGAATTATACTGAAAGTGGTATTGTCTCTCTGTGTACTTAGCGATCCTCAGCGGCCGCCGAAGGTCTCCAAGGGCCTTATACGAATTGACTTGTTCATGATTAAAAAAGGACCATATTTTTTGCAAACCCCTTATAACTGTACTAACTCGCTATTATACCTCAACATGTTCCACTAGGCGCAGGTTGATCTGTTTAAATGTACCTTGAACAACTACGTACCATCTTATGTAACTATACTACTATAATGATGTATATCTTTTTTCTTGTAAGGTGGAAATGCGAACTTCATTGGTATCATATGTACTGCTCTTGTCCTTTTAATTTCGTTAGTTATCAACGCTATCTTTTTGATCATCTGCTGGTAAGTTTCACCTTACTTACAGTATCCTGTATTCTTTACACTGCGTATCATTTTTGTGTTTCTCTGGTTTCAATAATATTTTATAATAATTATAATATTAATATTTATAATTTGTGTATTTATTATTTTCATTTTGGTTATTATTTGGACATAATTCAAAACTTTTTATTTATATTCCTTTGAGTAAAATGCTCAGTTCTCACATATTTATGTATATTACTGTATATATAGTGAATGTATATATAGTGAATGTAATGTGTATTTAGTAAAGAAACAGTGCCTCATCAATTTTAACTTTCCCGAATCATTTATACTCTAAATTGTGCTTGAATAATTAAATTTAAAAAAATACTTTCCCTCTAACCTTACTCTACGTTAGCTATTGAGCCTAAATAGGCCTACCGGTATTATGCAGAAAGATAACAAACTTAAATGGTAACAATTACGAATTATTTGTTATTCTGGGTATTCCATTAAGTCAAAAAACATGGTTGTCGTTTCAGGATAACGCGACATGTTCCTAATGATACTGAAGGCCCCGAGCATAGCACAAGAACTGCTTCAGAAAAACACAAGTATAGACGTGCACAGAAAAAAGTAGAAAGAGAAGTGATCAATAGTAATGCCGCAGAAAGTATCTATGAAGAATTGGATAATCCAGACGTTAACTTTTATATGTAGTGGATCCTCGTTGAGGATCCACTTCATAATAAAAATATGGGCAGTGTATTTTTTTTATCCTTACATATAATAATTAAACAATATGCTTTGACGATCTCCCGTATTGCTGAAATGACAATGAGATAAATGTTCATTTTGGTTTATTTAAATAAATAAACAATAAACACTGATGAAAATTACTCTGTTCATGCGAAACGTAATACAGTAGTAATAAAATAATATCAGATAAATCTTAAATGCGATTTAATAGTTTTACTATATCGACTTTGTACTTTAATACATTTAATACATGATACTTACAATATAGGCTCTATGCCAAAATTGCTTAAAACTCTAGAAATGTAATTGATTAATTGTAGTACAGATATAAATACCTAGCGGTCCCCAGTTTTTAAGGACTTTTTCTTGTAAAGGGACCACTGTTAATAAAATAAAATACGGTAATCTAGGGAGACACTAATCACAAAAGTTTAAAAAACATATACATTGCGCCTCACATAGAATATTTTCCTCGCCAATTATTAATAGACGCATAATAATCGCAGTGGTCTACAAATCTATTTCAGAATTCACTGAAAATATTATAAGTACAGTATAGGAAAGCTTGCATTGTAGGTTAATAAAGATGAGTTACACTTCGATTATACTTGTGTACTGTAGATGAATAAATTGTCTACAATTTTATCTTCCACAATGTTCACATGTACCACCGCTACTTGGCCTGCTTACGTTGCTAACGGTTGCGTATGGTGATTCGAAAGCTAAGTTCTCATAAATTGGAACATTAACCTCCACCGATTCTGTATCGTCCAGACAAGCTATGGGATTTTCATTAGAAGTGAGCATACGCAAACAGTATATAATCCACATAAAACCCTGAGAAATCACAACGGCAGCGAAGAGACATACAATTGCAATGATTGCCGTCAAAAAGTCGTCATCGTAGTTGGCAAGATCGTAGATGTAAGTTTCGCCATTGTCATTAGTTCCGCCGGCCAACCAGTAAACAACATTGAAGAAAACGTACAAAAGCCCGAACCAACATGTAAAATGAAAGTGTACAAAGTGAACAGGCGTTGCCAACAGTAAAAGTTCAATCACACAAAGAACTGATGGAACGGCTGTTACGTGGATGATGTCTACATACTCAAATTCGTCTGATGGCTTATTATAAGAGTCTAAAACATACACCGAAATCCAATAGACTGCAGAAATTATGAATGAACTGTTACATGAAATGTTGAAGAGAAGCCACTGTGTTTTCTTGCTCGCCGGCGTCTTGTACTTCCTGCGTCTTTTTACAGTCATGCGCTGAAATGCATGAGGCTGGTTGAATATTCCTGTAAGGTGATGGTGAAACTATAATTAATTATAATATAAAGCAAAAGCAATAAAATCATAGGTGGATTCAATGGGGTGCCCAGCCGCCCCCACCCACGCAAAATCTCATATCCCCGACCATGGAGTCTGGACCTCAATCTGTATCTGTGCTTTCTAAACTCCTCTCTTTCTAATTCCTGGACCTACCACTGAAAATAGTATTTGTTTAGGTATTAAGAAAAATAAATTTGGTCAAAGTTTGAGCACTAAACACAATTAGGCATACTGCTAGATTTCTTGTTAAAACCACCATTATTCGATTGCCTGCCATCATCCTGGGCCACTAGGCCAATACACCTATCAATCAACATTGTTATAGCCTTAGGCCATGTTTCGGATATTTTTGAAATTTAAGTATTGAAAGACTTTAATTATCCTTTTTGAAACATTTAAGCAATTCCAACCATGTTCCAACTCACTCTCGTTGACCTGACGGCCAATGGTTCCCGGACCACTGACATTACTTCTAGTTGAGGCGTTGTGTCTGGTTTCATTTTCATCGGCTTCTTCTGTTTTAGACACTGAAAATCTGATACTGTTTAACATAGCTATGATGTTGTATACTGCGAATAATGTTATAGACCAATTGGAGACGTATACAAACAATCGTAGGCCAACGTTGTCCATTTGTCTTACTAGATACAAGACAAGATATCCAGTGTAATAGAAGGCGACAAATAGCCGGTACATGATGTAGACATATCGGTTGCAACAGGAGGGATGCTGCAAGAAAAAAACAACGCACTTTATAAATTTAAGAAAATATAGCCATAGTAAATTATAGCATAAATTATGCATATGGGATATAAACTTACCTTAATTATATTTGTAAAATATATTTTTATTTGAAATGTATGGATTAGTATATACGAAATAGGCAAGCGAACAGTGATAACGACTAATAATTATATAATATAGTAATGACTACTGTTATATAGGCCTAATTCTAATGGTAAAATAATAATGAGAATAACAATAATTGGAGAGCCGATATCCCGGAACAACGGGCCATATGGCATCATCACTATGCACTCTTCCAAAACAATAGTATATTGCTATTCATCATGAATAATATATGAACAGTAATAGAATTTACAAATGTATTGAATGTGCAAGCTTGTTATCGGTGGCATAAAATTTGAGCCATCCCGACCCTCGGTTATTTCCGGCTCTGTTTAGGAAACTCGGCCTGGACATTCACTATAACAATATGTATAGACGAGAATTCACTGACAGATTCACACGGTATACTATCTGTACCTTTGATCATTTATTTTGAAATTGGTGCCATAAAAATATTTGTATATAATTGTTATTATTATAAAAGTGTGAAGAATTTCTTGGGACTGGAGTTACTCCACCTAGACACATCACAATTTCAACTAAATGTGTTTGTCAATTAAATGCCATTTTTATTGTATCAGCTGTTGACTATTAAGACCCTTATATTTTGAGGACACAAGGTATGTAAACAATGTGGTAATTACATAAGTTATATGCGTACGTTATGCAGTATTTAGTTACAATATTTTTCATATTGTTTGTTTATTGAAAGTATTTAAATTAGTTGTCCAAGCTGACAATGCATCAAGCTTGCATCTTGTTCAGTATCTTGTGTAGGATCTTTGATCTTGCGAAACTAGGTTTGGAAACTAGTTTTCTGGAATGTGCTTTTACTATATATGTATTTATATATTATATGTATATATAAACTTTAAACGGTGGGGAAGAACAATCTACGTGTGTGAAAAAATCGATTGGTACCAGAGTTTCATTTGTACATGTGAATAATATAATATAGGTATAT